>NC_060272.1:37129898-37257398 GCF_021613505.1 Equus quagga | reverse complement strand
GATATAGAAAATATCTGATTAACATAGCTACTTTAGTAATTTTTTTCGAAAACTGTGCACATTACAATGTTGTCATATGTAATCAAAACATTCTCTAAAATATTGTGGTTTCAATTTTCCTATTTGGCTTCAAACATAAATAATGATCACTGTGATATTACAAATTGTAAACAGATAATATAATTCAGTGGTTCATAACATGTATATTTTCCTATCTATATAAGCAAGCCACACACCCATTAGCTAATTTGATAGTACTAATTGTTTCATGGAATATTGATATGCGTCAATTGCTCCAGACATATATTATCTCACTTAATTCTGAAAGGAAATTTATTGCATCCACCGATGCTAGACTCTGTGCTGGGTATACAACGATGAGGAGAAAACATAGCTTCTGCCCAGAATAATTTTGGTCTGAGCACTAAGAGCTAAAGAGGCACATACATTGCAGGTAAGGAAAGAAACCAAATCATCTGGGAAAGGACAGAAGATGTTTGAGAAAAGTGTGACAGGATGTTCAGCAAGGTACATGGAGAATAAAATAAACACGAAAGCCCATATTTTATACCAATTGCCCAACACTACAGGTATGTCATGGGAATTTCATGGTAAGGATTTTCTTAAGTCATCATTGAAGTATTAATGCAAGCTCTGTTTCTCAAATTATAATTCATAAAATAATAAAAGCAACGCCTTAAGAAAGTTTCCCCTGAGCTGTGGCTTCCCATGTGAAATCTGCCAGGTACTCAGGAAAGAGCCCCAGGATTTAGAGAAGTTTGTCATCCAGTGTTGTGAATCACAGAATTAAGAGTATCAGAATTAAGCGCACACCTTTCTATGACAATTTGGAAACTGAAGAATAAAGTTATGTGAGTAGGTATTTAGGGAGAATATTTTATAGGAGACTTTAAGAAATACCAAGAGAAATTACATCTAAAGGATAAAAATGAAGGAGAAGTTGCATGTTAGAGAATTTTGAAATGAAAATACTCATGGCCTTATTTGTGTGTTAACATTATCAAAATATGGAAAGTTCTAAAGAAAGGAGGCTTTCACTCCACATACAACTATATAGTCGCATGAGACAGTAACACGTTCAGATTTTTGATATATGTGTATATAACATATACTACTAATTAATTTGTGTAATGTCAATCTACAATTTAAAAGGAAAAGTCATTTTTGAAAGCTCAATCCTAATTTGAGCAAAATGAGAATTTTTAAGCAATGAGAAATATACAAAGGGAAATATCTTTCAAAAAAATTATTTCCACAAACTTGAGAAAAGTGATAGCACAGACTTTTACAAAAGGTGTTTTGGAGGGAAATGGTCCACAAAGTTGGATGCTAAGAAAACATTAACAAGAGAGGAAATCCCAATATGGCCAGAGTGCTAACTACTTTACAATTCAGAGTACCAATGGAAATCTTTTATATAAGTATGTTAACCACTGGAAACCTTGAGCACTGCCATCAAGCAGAATATGCTACAAAATAGATGTTTTATGGATTGAAGTAAATTCCCTGTATTTCCTGCTTCTTCTTAAATTACTCCTGCTTCTAAAATGGCAGAAATTAATTTCCTGCAGGAGTCACCAATGAAAGAAAGTTTTCGTATTTCTTATGAAAACAAAGAGAGAAGCCTCAATTATAGGGAAAATTAGGATGCATATCAAGAAAAAAAATCTGTACAATTACAGCAAAGAGAGAGAGAGAGGGAGAGGGAGAGAGATGGAGGGCAGTTTTTGCATTTCAACTGGTTTATTTCACGTATCTGGCATTCAGTAAATATCTATCATTGATTATGTCATTTTGGTATACACAGTCCAACACTGAAATACAGTAAAGTAAATTAACTATTCAGTAGTTAGTGCAACTACAAATGCTTAAGTTTTCTATAACTGGAAAAAGCTGATACTATAGGCTTACCTGTATCATATGTTTAATTCTTAGTAAATTAAAAGTGAGATAAATTCAATAATAACAAAAAACGTGCATATGAAACTACATGCAAGGTACAAAGCATGCCCCAATATAGCAGCACTTTAAGGAAAACCAAGAAACGAATTATGCATGAGAGAGTAAGACTGTAAATTAACATGAATGGACAAATACGCAGAGGAACAACAGAGAGCTACAGCATAAAGAACCACTCAGCCTAGTTACATAATTCAAAGGTCAATTATTACCATCTATGCCACTAAATTTAGACTGAGAGAAAAGCTCAGCAATATTTTTAAAATCCAGAAAACTTGGAATATTTTAGAAAAGTTAGAAGACATAAAATTGTTTTTGAATCTGTGAGCTGTTTCAGTTTTCCTTAGCATATATCTTTAATAAACTCCTAATTTTAGTCAAAGTTCATAATACTAAAAGCATTTCTGCTTACACTTGGAATGACTGAAACAATATTATATGTATATTACTTCTTGATATGCTAGCTCATTTTCATATTTATATTTTGAATGTACTTTAATTAAATTCTTCCTAGGTTCAAAAGCATATTCAAGTGTTTTTATTTTTAAAAATAAGAAGAAAATCTACTCAGCACTTAGTATTTCTGAATTCCAATGCCTGTAAAACCACTGGTCCTTCAGCTAATGGTGAATTGATATTCTGTCTAATAGACTGGAGTCAATAGCTTTTTAATATTAAGAAAAGTTTAAAATGCTTTAAAGTTACTGATGATTAAGATTTTAGACAAAAGGTAATTCTCAGCATACAAATTAATTTTGCTGTCTATTCTTAACATCAATGTTTTCCTAAGAATTATTATCTTTTGAATGATTTAAAGGGGTAAGCAGAAAATTACATATAGGAAGTTCAAGCCTAAAATGACACAAACATATAATTAATTTCTCTACAAATGTTTCTAAATGAAGCTGCTTGTTTTAATACAGATATGTGTAGTAAGAAAGTTACAGGGCTAGTATGAGGCACATGATAAATGTAGTCATGAAAGAAAACAATTTTTAATTTAGTAGACTCTATCAATCTAGAAAGCCTATGAATATTTACTATTAATTCAGTATGCTGAAAAATAGATAAAAGAGAGAGAGTGTGTACAAGAGCAGCATATAACAAAACACACACTATAATAGTATCAAAATCTCTTACAATTTCTAGGACTACATAACTACATTTGAAATCATAAGATGAGTTCAATTATAATTTCATATTCCCAGGGAGAATATTAAAATAAAACTTATTTTCCTTTATAAAATATACATTAAAATATTGGAAAACGGTTGGAATATGGTCACGGTCTTTAAACTGACAACAAAAGCATTTTACAAACTCAGATGTGATAAGAAATACCATTAGTGATATAAAAAGTTTTTGTGTATATGTCTGGTCAGAACATTCCTTTGTTTCACATAGATGTACACTCTAAAAGTATGTGATTCCACGTTTTGCCATCCTATTAATCCTCAAAGATCTTCACGGTTGTGATAACGTTCCTTCACTGTCTTCTAGAATCTTACAGTAATTCAGCCCAGATCAGCATGCATTCATAGATTCTCTAGTCTGTTTAAAGCAAATGTAATACATGGATGACTCCAAGGAGTTTACAGTCTAGCAATGGAAGCAGGTCGATGAAGAAATAACTTCCGAATACACAGCAAATGTTGTAATGAAGATTTTGAGGGCAGGCATACAGGAAAACCAGAGATGGGGCCCCTACATCAACCCAGAATGGCATTTCAGGAAAGCCTCCCTGATGGCAAAAAGTTAAATAATAACAAATAGACGAGAGATAGATAGGTAGATAGATAGATCAGTAGATAAAACTCATGACTCATGAAAAAAGAAATGGTTACGAAAATTATAGGTCAGCTCAACTCAGAACATCGGGTTGTAGAAAACTCCACCAAAAATTCCAGTAGAATTCATTATTCCAGTCATGCCTTTGGTTGTATTCTCTTCACTACCACTCTGGACTTTTATATTTCACTCCCAGTGCTTCCCCACCAGGGTTCTGCAAGAAAATGAAGCCCTGATTCCTGACTTCCATTGTATATCATAAATTAACTTCCCTCTTATGCATTTCCAGTGAAACTAGCCATGCAGCCTCCATGGGAGGATTGAGAAATGAATCACTAAAATCATTTTCTGTAGGCCTTATTCTTTTGCAGAATCCTGGTGGAGAATGGCTGCTTAACCTAAACAAGGAATTCTTATATTTAAATATTATTACTTAAACTTAAATCTTCTGTGAAGCCTTATATTTTCTCACTATGCTAATTTTCATAGTATTTCCACAAATAGATTTTTTGATTAAACATAAAAGTCATATGTCAAAATATACATAAGTCACAATATATATGACATTTTTATTCATTGTTGAAGAAGAACCCATGGAAAAATTAGAATTAAACATTTAGAGACCATCTGGCCTACTGATGCACTGCATTTAGTCCACCTAGCTTAGTAATAATACTTGACATCAAATTTCAAAATAAATAATTAGGAAGCAGCCTTAATGCTGCTCTCTCTCAATTATGCCTTGATTCTAACATTGGCACCTAGAAAAGATTATCATTTTCTCATTGACATTCCATACTGCAGATAATCTAATTTGTAGAAATATTGTATTCTTTCTCCCTAGGGGCTCAGGAGAGTTGAATGGAAAAAGGTTTTATGTAAGCATTTTTACTTCTTTTGAATAGCCTTTCTAGGAAAAAAGTTGCTCCACCTTAACTTAGTCTTTTGCCAATCATTTCTTTCTGATTATTTAAACATTCAATTTTATTTCTTTTTCTTTTTGATAGCCAATTAATTGTGGCTTATGTATAATTATGTTTTCCAAAGAAATAATCCTTTTCATAACACAGATTATTTGATATTCATGTCAAAAAAGATAGTCAAGTACCCAGTCTATATTAATAAAATTATAAAATATAAAATTAAAATGCAAAAAATGTGGAAGCTCCTATATTCACAATTCAAAACTTACCATTTGAAAACATGAATTTGCATCTACTAAGCACAAATTTCCAACATGCATACTAAAATAATATTTCAATTTCTTCATGAAATAGGGCACAAAAACACAAATTTTTGCCTGTAAAAATGAATTAGGCTGATATGGATGAATACAAATAGGAAACTTTCACAGCTCTGCACAATCTGGGCTTTGTTATTTGTTACATACACTTTTGAAACAACTACAGTACACTGGTTGATAAGATTCACTTCTGTTTCCTGACTGGTCCAAGGACCACGCGTCTTTTAATCCAAAAAATATTCATAGTAATTCTTTGTATATTGTTCTTGCTCTATCATGCTAAGTAAAATGAATAATTGGCCCTGCAGGTTTTGAGGAAGACAAACAGTAGAACTTCAGGAACTCAGAGATAACAATTAAAGCAAATAACTCTCCTCTTTTTTTAATGTATTAGAAAATAAATTAACACCTACCTGTTATATAAGAGAAAACTGGCAGGTCTTCATTCATACTTCTTTTTTGTTGAATAAGCTTAATTTTTACTTAATATTGCCGGTTTTTAAAATGTTTATATGCCATCTTTTTATATAATCTAGAAATATACCTGATCCCATGATTAAAATTTAGTTCATATGGTGAGCAGGAAAAACAAGACCTTATAATCATATATTACCTTTTTCAATATGCATCCTTTTTGACTCATGTCCCATGTCATGACCAGCCAAATCACCCTCTTTGGGCCCTGGGAGTACATTTGGTGATAAACCCATCAGCATCTGGTTCATGGACAACCCATTCTGATGGACAGCTGTTAAGCCCGAAACAAAAGAAAAAAGACAAAAACACCATAACACACAATGTTCTAATAAATTATTTAAACTTTTGAACTCAAAAATAAATAAAATATAATGCTCTAACATTAAAATTGATAACCATGATAATTCTTAAGGATAAGCAGAAAAGTGTTGAAAACGAAAACATTTTATCATATTTTTATTTTACATAAAATATGCTTTTTTTAAATGTCTGGAATACTTTTGAATGGCTATACAATTACAACCACTACTAATGAAGTATTTAAGCTTTTATCTATTGCATCACATTCTCTTCCAGGTATATAACCTTCCTTAACTTTGCAACAACTACAATATTAACATTAGAATGCTCTTTAACACAATGATGTTAAACATAATAAATAAATTCTAGTGGCATGAGACGGCAAATAGATTTCTCAACAAGTTAAGGCACTGAAATAACTGTTTCAAGAGTCATTTCCTATTCTAGTCAATAAAACACAAAGTTTCATAGATATCAAAGTACTTCTTTAAAAAATTGGATTTGAACTCAAATTTGCAAATAAAAGTGCCCAGTTTATATCTATTGAATGGTTCAATGATTTTAAAAAATAGTTGCTTTCTTGTACTATTAAGAGAAATCTGTCACTATTGAAATAATAAAGTAGATGATCAAACACCTTTATGATTTTCACAATCCAGTCAATAAATTTCTTTATAAATTGCCTGTGAAAATCTTGGTTTTGTGCAAAAATTTGGACGAAGAAACATTCTGTAAAACTTTACTTTCTCTGGAAAATAGAGATTTTTTAAATATCATAAGACTTTGTTAGGAATTACCATTTGGAAATCACCACAGTAATAATTGTCTCAGGGAAGAATCTTCAATGGATGATTCTAAGACTGGCGAAGTAAAAGTTTGACGAAGAATAGAACATTTACACAGTCCTAACATAGCTCCTCACAAGACACTTATTATCTAAAACGGTAAAGAAAATGTAACTCTATGGTAGAGAAATCTGGTAGTTACCACCTTAGCCAAGTGATAGTTATTATAAGTAATGGAGAAATACTATATGTGTCCTAAAATGATGCACTGAGAAGGACACACTATCTTGTCTGTGTGATTCCCGCCAAAAGGCATAATCTAACTTAAGTCAGGAAGAAACATCAAAAAATTCCAAACTGAGTGACGTTCTACAACATAAATGGCCTATATTCTTCAAAAATGTCAAGGTACTGAAAGACAAAAAAAGATGAGGAACTATTCCAAATTAAAGGAGACTAAAGGAATATGATGAGAAATTGCAACATGTGATCCTGGATTGCTTTTGGACCAGGAAAGAAAAACCTCTTGTTATGAAATATATTGGTGAGGAAAAAAAAAGAGGTAAAAATATCAATGGGAAAGTTGGTGAAATTTGAATAAGATTTGTAGTTTGGAGAACAGTACTGTAAAAATCTTAATTTCCTGATTTTGATCATTGTTCTGTGGTTATGTAAGATAAATTTCTTGATTATAGAAGATAAACTATGAAATATTTGAGGTAAAGAAGCCTGATGTCTATGACAAGGGCACTAGAGTGGTATTACGCCTTTATTGGGGTTTCTCTTTCAGAAAGATGGATTGGGTGAATCTGGGTGATGAGTATGCAAAAATTCTTTGGGTATATGTGTGTGTTCATGGATATATATTTATTTCCATTTGAACAATTATGGTAGCCCACTCATGCAAAAATTTCTCCTTTGTTTCTATCAAGGATGAAAAACAATACAATGATTAACAACAAAAAAAGAATTTACAACCAAACTTTTTCAAATCTTTCTCTAGTTGTCAATATTTCCTTTTAAGTAGTATGAAGAAAATTATTTTTATTTATCTAGAAGGACAATGCCTTTCCAATGACCACATCTTATAAAAGCATTAGAGATGAAACCAAATATTCATCACTAAATTTCTGACTCTAGTGTCAGCATAACACAAAAGCATACAGAAAATATTTTATTTGAAAAATGGTTTGAAGTAGAGAGAGGTAGGGTTTACTTGCCCCAGGAATATCATTGATTTGGGAATGGCTATCAATTGATGTGTCCATTTATTTATTAACAGTTACAATCATCTCTTACAAAATTAGGGAAACATGTTTTGGGCCAAATTGAGTATTCCTATTTAGAATTATGTTGAACTATATAATTGTCAATAATAGACTATTTTTAAAAATAATTTTATTACATACAATTCAACCTAATATTTAAGTTATCTACCTCAACATTATCCATATTGAGGATTTCTGCTTTATGCAAACATTCCTTTACAACTTATAAAGACACTTGCTAGGAAATGTTTTTTCCTATTATGAAAATGTTCTCAACAACCAAATAACTCCAATAATTTTTTGTAATTAGATGAAGTTTATATACCATAAGCCTGATTTCATAAAATAATAACTAAATCCTGGAAAGGATACAATAAATGTTGGTTTTATTAACCAGGATAGTTACTGTTAATACGTTCATTTTATTGGAAAAACACTACTAGATTCTTATACAGACACAAAATAGCCAGTTAATTGAATGACATTTTTACTTTACTCTTAATTTTCTTGGGCATGAGGACCAAGATTAAATATCTGAAAATAGGATCATGAAATAAAATATAGCCCTACTTTTTAGAATTTAATAACAATAAATTATGACAATGTGCATTATTGAGTGATACTAATTTAAATCCTAAAATTTAACCAATTTCAAATTCCTCAATCTACTGATCATCGGAATGACTAAGAAATATTTTTTAAAAATCAGTTCTTTTAAATTCTATTTCTTTTACTCTTCTCTCTGGATATCTTTGTAGACGAAAGGAAGAATTCTAAAAATTAGTGAATTTAAAAAACTGGCAGGGATGGGATTGAAGGAATGAAGATGAATAACCTATAAACAGTATACTTAGACACTAGATATTGGAGAGTTGAAGGTGTTTACTTCAGAAACTAATCTAGAAGGTTACTTACCTTCTCTAACTGTTTCATAGCTCAAATTTTTATGTGCGGCATCAAAGAGAGGGAGTTTATATCAGAACCTGCTAATGTAGTGCCATACCTCATGATATTGCAAACTGGGAAACATAATTTTGAGAGATGGCTATTGCTACAGAGCTTCAGAACATGATACATCTGAGATCTATTTGGAATGAGGGCATTTTGATTAGAAAAGCCAGCTGCACCTAATAAAGTTTAAAACGGTGACAAGTAAAAGTATGAGACCTACGGATTCTGTCAGAAGAGCTCTCAGTCCGTGCTGGGGAGCTGGACACACTGCTGCTGCGATGTGATGATGGGTGACTGCCAGGCCTTCGGCCCTCCTCGAGAGAGGGGGCAGGCGAGGGGCTGTCGGGTACTCGCTCCTACACCACCATGGAAAGGGAGGGGTGAAGAAAAGAAGTAAATACATTGGATCTTTACTTAAGGAACGTTGATTTTTCTAAATACTATAGAAATGTGAAGACAATAAACACATTTTTTCATCAACATTTAACTGTATTAAAAGACATTTTTTATCTTGAGCAAAGACAAAGTAGGGAAAGACTAGAAAAGAAACTAGTTCTGTAAGTAAGCATCACTGTAGTAATGGAAAGTGTCAATCCTCTCTTTGGATAAAAAGAGACACCAAAAAAGGACAACCAGTTTAGTACCCATTAGACAAGAAAGAATTAACAAAACAAAGCAGCTTTCAATTCTAGACAATTATCAGTTTGGAGAAATCTTTAAATATATTCTATTGCTTCAGTAAGTGTCTAAGGATCATTTAGCACACAAATTATCAACATGACAGATCGCAATAATAATACCAGAGGAGTTGTTAACAGCCATTTCATCATGGCACTGCTCTGGACACACTTGGATGGTCACATTGTAAGGCATCATGGAAATCGATTATTATTTAACATTGGAATAATTTTCTTTAATTCTAATAATTTTCAGACTACCTTCTACTTCTAGTTCCAATTCAACCCCACAAATGTATTAGGAGGGGAAATTGATGAAATATGTAGTAGTTGCATCCCAGGGAAATCTGGTATCATGTTGCCTGATGCTAAACATTCAGGTCTCACTGCATACCTTCCCCTCTAAGCCCTGAACCTTCCCTATTAGACTAATGTGCAAATACATTGTATAACTGTCTCCAACAAGCTATTATAAATGGAGTTACAGATTAAGAAATGAGATACTCATTTGTTAACATTTTCTTCTTGGAGCATCAAGATATTTACACTTTCAGATATCAACATACATAGACGTAGATGACCTATCTTTTCAATAATTAATATTTGGAAGTGTAGAAGTAAACGTCGACATGATACATGATAAATAATAAGTAACTTACTTCTTATTAGGCTACAAAGATATAAATACTAGAAGAACAGACTTTTAAAATTTAAAAGAAAAGAGTTCTAAAATGTAATTGGCCTGTAGGAAGCTGTTTTCAAAACATCAATGGCTAACGTAACGTGGAAAACAAGGATGAAGCTCTGTAGAACAAGGCTTTGTTCCACCAGTGAGAATAAGGGTCATGCATGTCTTTGGTCTCAGAGGTTCCATTATCCCAATAATGGTTCACCATCCTGCTTTGCACTAGAATCACTTGGGAAGTTCTTAAATGTGCCCACGCCTGGGCTTTACTCCCAGGGTTTCTGGTTTACTGAGTGTTATTGGTTGAATTGTGTCCCTAAAAAAGATTGAAGTCCTAACCCTCCTCAGTTCCTATGAATGTGACTTCATTTGCAGATGTAATTGTTTAAAATGAAGTCATGCTGGAGTAGGGTGGGCTTTTGATGCAACATGACTTGTGTCCTTACAAGAACACATTGTGAAGACACAAGGGAAAAATGTCATATGAAGATGGAGGCAGAGATAGTTACACAGCTACAAGCCAAGAAGTCTGAAATCAAGACATCAGCAGCACCATGCTCCCTCTGAGATTCTAGGGAGAATCCTGCCTTGCCTCCCTTTAGCTTCTGGTGGTGGCTGGCAATCCTTGGCTTGCATACCGGAGTAGGATGGGCTTTTAATGCAAGTCATGTGGAACTGCATTTAAAAGACTGCAAATGAGCAAATGAGAAAGAAAGAGGTGGGGCAAGAAAGAGGGAAAGGGAGATGCACACACTCCAAATATTAAAATTTACAATTAACTTGTTCAAGGAAGTTTATGGCGCAAGATCCATTGGTTATACTAAAGAATACTAAAGATGGTATTCAACTGTATGATTTGCAGATTAAAATATTTTGAAATCTCTGTCTCAAATAACACAAAAAATGAACACATTATTACTTATTTTTCTAAACTAAATAAATTAAACAAGCTATGCTTCTAATTGGTCTAAGTTCTTTAGTCCACATGCAAACAAATGACCTAAATTTCTAAGAAACAAACACATATATGATTTAAAAGAGCAGGGAATCCACATCTGGATGCCAAAAGTTACCCTCTATCTTCTAATTATAATTTAAAAGCCACTGAGATGATAAATAATTTTTCTTAACATTCACCCCTACCCTAAACCATGAAGCAGCTTCAAACTACACATTTATTATTTGTTCAGTTTGATAAGTTTTGCCACAATCTAGAATATTTCCATAACCCCAGAAATGTTCCTCATACCCCTTTCCAGTCAATTCCTCTTATTTCTATAAGCAACCACTTTCTAAATTCTATCACCACAGAGTAGATCTGCTGGTTCTAGAATCTCATAAAAATGGAATCATATAGTACATACTTTTTGTGTCCGGCTTCTTTCACACAACAAAATGATTTTGAGATTCATCCATGTTGTTGCATGTATCAGTTTATTCCTTTTTTATTGTTGAATATATTCATTTGTACAAATATACCACAATTTGTTAATCCAAAAAGAAGGCAATAAGGCTCACATCAAGTCTTTGCAATCACAAATCAAAGGATAATCTTGGCTTGTGCATAGCATTCAAAGGTTGGATTTTGTATCTCTTTTGGAGTATCTGTGCATTTATTATAGAGCACGGATTTATAAAACTGTATAGTAGAACTCCTTTATAGTCTATATAAATGTGTTAGTAAGCTATGCTATAGCTAACTGCATACATGACCAGAGATACACTACAAAGCATCTAACCTTGATTTCTTGAAATTCTGACAAAGAGGCACACAAGTTTGTCTTTGCTTTAAAGCTAATGCCTAGTACATCTAACTCTTCAGGCTTGAATTACATAAAAATGTATGATATGTATTTCAGAAAGAACATTGCTATATTTTCATATAAATAAAATTTTCTAAATTAGCCATTCGATTTTCTTCAAAAGGTCACTCACATCAATGTTTATTCATCAATACATTTTAATATTCTTATTAATAATTATGTGAGTGTCCATATTTGCTGTGGCACATGTTTGACTGAACAGAGATAAAGAACAATCTGGAAATAAATCAATCTCTCTAAAATCATTTTTGCAAGTCTGAGTTTCCTATCATAATAGATTTCTTAGTGGTGCTAATGGATAGCACGAGAAACTTATTTTTTCCTGAGATATTTAACTCATAAAATACTTAAATATTTAATGCATAAGACTCTATCAAAAATACTTATATCATTAAAAACAATTATTTGTTTATTTTATTTTCCACATAAATATGAAAATTATTTTGTTAGTCAATATATGTGTCGTTTTTCTTGATGATTCTTTTCATTCATGCATTATTCCCTTATTCATTTATACATTCAAAATAGTCTAAAGATCGCATAATAAACTAGGCCAAAAATAAACTAGAGTAAAATCTTTACTTAAAATACATCTTAAAAGCATAATTTAAGGCCTGGAAAATATAGGTGAAATTGTAGTATTTAATTTAGCTTTAGCTTATTTTTACTTTAATTCTAATTTTTTGTCTAAGAACAGAGGATACAAGGACAATACTTAATACTTTTATTTAAAGAAAATATTTTAATTTATGCAAATTTTTATGATTTAAAAGCTTAAGGATTCAATTGAAACTTTCTATAAATTGAGACAACATATTCAGTCACTTCACTCAATGTATAATTTCAATCTTTGGAACATGATGTATTGTTCTTTGAAGAATTTCATTAAAGTAAAATCCATTGAGCAAGTAAGATTTGAATACATTGTTGCACAATAAATTAATTTATTTCAACAGCTAATTCTTTTATCATATTTATATGCTTGCCTTTCCCGAGTATGCTATACGATGGAGAATAATGGAGACAGTAAAGAATTGCTTAGGAGAGAATCTCACAATTATTACTGAAACAAAATAGATAATGAGTTTTATTCAGACATAATAAGAAAGAAGCAGTTCAACGTCTATAGGGAAACTATGTAAACTGGATTTATCATTTCATTTGTGTAATACCCTTTAACCTCCAGGATGGGCCTGAAGTAGGACAAAGAGGAAGAATATTTAATTTAATACTTCAACACACTGCTTTATAGTCCTGCATCGTAACTCCACCAATCAATAAAACACAATCTTTTGCAATGTTCCATCTTTATAAAACTAGCCACAATAATAAATGAAAATTTAAGAGGAATACTCTCTCCCTGAAAAAAAAGGTCATACTAATAAACTAATGGTAACAGAATAACAATAAAGGAAAAGCTGCATTTACTGCCTCTGGGTAGAACAAGAAGTATTGGTCTCCAGAATAATTAGAAAAAAAGATGAAATTTGAAATGATGCATTCTAGAGCTCTAAAATAAAAAAGTATAAAATGTTCAGCATTGCACACATAATTTATTAACCATTTAAAGAACTGCATATTCTCAGCTGCCTCCTCTCTGCCACAAAATGTAATGTATTTTATTCACTTAAAATATTTTCTTAGACTAAGTCTAAAATACCACAACTCATTTCTCTAAAGGATTTCTTCTAGCTTTACTCTGTGTTGCTCTTTTTAAAACTGTCTTCATTTTCATCTGTTTATAGTTAGAAATTCCCTCACTGACTATGTTATGGAAGTGGGGAGAAGATATTTCTAACGTTAAATGTTATCTTGATATATAACTTTTAACTTACAAAATTGAAGTTGACTAGGACTTTATATAATCCAAACTCTTGAGCTTTAAAACAACTCAAACTTAATTCTTTCATTCAAAGAATATTTACTGACGCATAATGTGTACCAGAGTCCTAGGCTCTGGTTATATATAAGTTAACAGAACTGACAAAAATCTTTTCCCCCACACAGCATCTATCATAAACTAGTAAACGTTCTTAGTGAAGTCCAGAACATATACACTGATTAAGTGTGACATCCAAATTCCCTTGTTCTGGAAAAATGAACAGAGCAGATAACAGAAGGGATCCTGGATTCAGAAAAATGTTAAAAAGTGCTTTTGGAAGACATAGCAAATTATGCCGATACACTTGCATATAGCAGAGGATCAGGCAGCCACCATTAAAACTGCATGACTCAAAGTTCTAAATTGAGGTTTCAAGGGATAGTTACATAGTTCTTTTTATTTGTTTTGATGACGATACTCAAGAAATATTCATTTTTACTAAATATGAAACTGGTAGGACCCCTGAGTATAACCATAAACAATTTTATTCTCCTACTGTCTCTTTGAACTTATTATTCAGTAGTGGCAGGGGACTATATTTTTCCCACATCCGTATGAAAACCCAGGCAGCCTTTTCAGATTACCACGTTTTTGGCAATATAAAGTCCTATTTACTTTAAGCAACAAAATACAGTCTTGACTCAGAAATTATAACTCATCCCTCTGTAATAATAAATACTAGTGTTTAATTAAAAGATAGGATTTCTTTCTTCTCCACACTCAAGGAAGGGAGAGTAGAGGGAGGAAAACAAGGAGAAAAAGGTAAATTCGGACTTTGGCTAGCACTGCCTTTAATTGGCATCACTAACTGTGCATGGAAGATGTTAAAAGCCAACATTTTATCTAGTTAAGGCAGTGTGTAAGTTCTTAGAGGCCACCACCACTATGAACTGCTCCTACCCAGTTCCTGAATGGATCTGTTTTGTCTCTTTGTTGTTCTGTCCCCTGAATTTCCTGCATAGTTAGATCTGGAGACTTGATTCCAGATGATTTGGGGGCAAGACTACTTCATAGATAGTGTTGCGCGCTTCCATCAGAAGCGCATAATGTCTGCTTGGTTGCATTTTATGATGCCAGACACCAATGATGATCATGGCCTAGATTCATCAGTTCATTAGGACTTAGAATTTGGTGGTATTCTAAATATATCATTCCTTAGTCATTTATTTGCCAAAAAATGTATATGAACAGGAAATATCCCTAGTGAAATATTTGGATATCCTGAGGGACAGTTTGTATGGGAAAGGCAAGAAAACGCTTGATTCTACCCCTTTTATCCTTTATTTATACCTTTATTTGTCCATTAAAAGAATCAATTCCCTAGAATTCTCCAAAGGTGAACAATTAGTTGATTTTTTAGTGTTATTACAAACTCATGAATTTAAATATATGTGATGTCTTGGAATACACTGATGTATGATATCCGCAGTGGTGGTTGTATTTTAACACTTTTTCTTCTTCTTAGCATCCTCTTTTCACATTTAATGTCAATACTCAAAGGAACATTAAGAGAACGTAATTAAATGGTTTTCTAAATTCAAGTAAAGATTATATGACATCACTTTCCGTGAAAAAAAACTTTAGGTCTAAAAGTAATTCCTTCATCTAGAGTTATTTATGGTTTCCCAAAAATAAAATATTCTGTACTTAAAAACAAACATGAGGCACATGACATTGTGCTAAGATTTTAACGTACTTTGAGAATCAGATCACTTTGGTTTTAGTTTTTATAATCTTTAAACATTTTAAACTTCATGCACGTAAAGTCCTATTTACTACTATAGTATTTTAAGCATCTGAAGGAAAGTACTAGAGAATAGAAAATTTATACACTGTATTTTCAAATGTTTTCTCAATGTTTAAGTCTTTAAATGAGAATGTCATAAAGTATGTTTCTCCCCTCACTCTCCCCACCCCCTCTTTCTCTCTCACACACACACTTACAAATACACCAGGTTGGCAGAGAAAATCAACAAATTTAAGTCATATTTCCTGTTATCAGAAAACCCTATAATGTGGCATGAGAGGAAAGATGTTTATTCAACAACGTAGGATAATTTGAATGTTGCCAAATTTCTCAAAAACCATTCTATATTATCCCTGAAGAAAATTGAAATCTGAAAAAAATGTATTTAAAAATCTGCTTTGTATACTACTGACTACAAAACCCCCAAAATCAAAATACAGTTTTGTTAGGTGAAAAGGAGAAAAAAAAAAGAAAGTGAGAGAGAGAGGTCTTACTATACAATTGTGACTTCTTGTCAAAAGCTTGACGCAGTTTCCTTAAAAGAATCTAGAACTTATTTTTAAACTGATGATCATAAATACTAGAGGAAAAAATAATAAAACTAGTGATGAGATGAAGACAATGTCAGTGTACAAAGATTCTAATGATTTTCTAGATACTAATTTAATCATCGTGACAACCTAATGAGGTAGTAAAGTTATCAACTCCATTGTATAGAAAAGGAAACAAAGAGAGAGCTACTAAGTAACTTGTCTAAGGTCACATAACAAGGAGGTGGTACAGCTGGAATGCAAACTCAAGAGGTCTTCCTCCAGAATCCATGTTTAAAACCACTAAAATATACTGCCTTTCTTCGTTTCAATGTTTTCTCAGCAAGAACTTTTTTTCAAAGTCCTTATGATATCATTGTGACTTTATTAAATAAAAACTGAGAAAAATATTGATTCATTCAGGGGGATTTGGAGTTACTTGATGAATGACACCCAAAGAGAATCAATTAGTAGAACATTTCAGCCTATTAGGAATTCTCTAATGACAAGAGGAATTGATCTCTTGATTTATACTGTTTAGTTTCCTCAGTGATTTAAGGTAATACAAGTAATACATCCTTTTACAATTTGGAAATGATACAAAGATGATATAAATAGCTAATCTGAGAATTTAGAGTGCTAACACTCAAAAGTATCTACAGAGCCTAAATCAATGGACTAGAAAATAAACATGGATAAATGAAAATTCCTAATACAAATAAAAGATGAAGAATTGGCTTAGTTGAATTTCATGTTGCGAAGGCATGAAATTTACTGAGTCACATATTCAAATAGCAAAACAGTCTTATAAATTATTACTGTATTTATAAACTATTGTCCAAATTGAGGTTTATGTCAGTTCTACTGTCTTTTCTCTGGCTGGTTCACTTCCAGAATCTTGTATGAGAGGGGCTAGGCAGGAGAGAGATGATGTGAAAAAAAAAGGCCAACCAAGACCTTGATGAGGAATGGTCAGAAGAAATTAAACATTTGGTCTGGAGGAAAGAAACACTAAAAGTACTATATTAGAGGACTTATTTATTTAAATGGCTAGAACACAGAAGAATTAGTAAACATTTTCCTTCCAAGAAAATATAGTAAATTTAGGGTAGATGCTATTGAGATGAAAATTTTAATTTGATTAATGAATATCTTCCTCACTAGAAAATTTACTGAAAATAGAATAGGCCATTTACAAAAGTTTAGATATATAAAAATGGGTAGAGACAGTGGAATTATTTCTCCACCATGGGGAAAGCTGGATTATATAACATCTAACATTCCAAATCTATGTCTCTTCAAGTTCTACGAATGCTAAACACTAAAAATATATGGGTCTTACTAACACATACTAGACTGATATAGAGCTTATAATAATTTAATATACTCTTACAGATAGTTGGCTATTAGGGATTTGAATTAGAATTATTATTGTCTAAACAGTATATGTCCATTTCCTCCTCAAAGTTATGTACTAAAATATTTTCAGTAGTTCTTGACAATGAGCCAGAGAAAGTCTAAGTTTAATACTTTGGCAGACTCCATCATGAACACTTGTATTTAAAGAAAATAACAATGTTATTCATCTATACAATTTTCTTTTCCTCAATGTTTTTAATTCCTTCTCTTTTTTCAACACCAAATCCTGTGGCTCCATAGTGTTTGATAGTTTAGTTTGAGCTGCCTCAATTGTCTGAAGCCTAAGATTCACATGGGTTTGAGTCAATCAGAGCTCTAATGCAGGGATCAGCAAATTTTTTTCTGTAAAGAGCCAGCTAGCAAATATTTTACTCAACTCTGTCTTTGTACATGATAGCAGCCATAGACATCGTGTAAATTAAAGAGTGTTGCTAACTTCCTTTATTTATAGATGCTAAAATTTGAATTTCATCTAATTTTCATGTGTCAAGAAAGATTATTCTTTTGATTTTTTTTCCCAGCCACTTAAAAATGTAAGCCATTCTTAACTTCATCCAAAAACTGGCAGCAAGGGTGGACTTCACCCAAGGATGGCAGCTTTCAGACCCTGCTCCCCTCTTTGTACCGGTATGTCCATTTTCATAAATAGGTTTATGAGAAAATCATTGGAGCTCCATTACCTCACGGAAAAGCATGTAGCAGAAAGAATATTTTAAAATATGTAACTCTCAGAGCTGTGTTTTTGCTTCTCTTCTATCCTACAAAGTCTTATTGCCATTCTCATTTAGACTGAGTTTTAATTTTAATTCTTGTCATTACTGCAAATAGTGTATCCTGGCACATGGAAGATCTCTCAAACTTCTATTTTCCCTGCAAAGGCTATTTCTCTTGTTTAATCTTTCCTTCAGATGGAGGTAAATCTTTGGTATTTAATATTTCACTTTTAATCTGCCGTCATAATTAAAATCTCTTCAGGCAAACAAACTTGCAGGCACTATTCTAATTACCCACTTGGGCCCCATACTATGTAATATGACATAGGAGTCAACCTTTTTCTTTGGGGAAAATAAAAATTTGACCAAATTAAGTTTAACTAGTATATATCATTTGGGTTTACTAAATACTGCTTGTACTATAAAATCTACTATATCTAAATTTATACAAGTTGATTTACTAACTTGTATGCCCTAATATTTGGAATTCCATAGAGAATCTATTCCTCAACCTTATTTTCTGAGGCCATGCCTTCGTATTTTTTAGCAAAAAGTATTAGAATTGTCTCATCTATTTTTTGAAACGTGTCTACTCTCCATAATCTTCACCTATCGGCATCAAATTTGAAGCTATACAGACAGATAGCTTTAAAGGAAAATGGCAAATAGGCCTTTGAGAACTTCCACAATGGCCAATTGAACTTCACTTTGATGTTGGCAATTAAAACTATCAGCTTTTACTTTCTGTAATCATTCTCAAGTGGAGCCATTGTTTCCTACTTAGCTACTATCACCATTTACACGACCACCACATTCAAGAGAATTTCCTTTAATCTATCTGTAGCCAAGTGTCTGAAAATATTTGCCCCAAGAGACTAGGAAGTGGGATATCACTATAACTTAGATGTTGGCACACATTTCAAGACGCAGTGCTCTCTCACTTTCTTATTCCCTTTTTACGTATTTCCTTCCTTTCTCCCTATCTCCCCCCTCTCTATTCCTAACCTTAATTTAAGACACCACAGGAACGTTGCTGACTTTCCAATAATCTAGATTGTTTTCTAAAGACACCTTCCAGAGGAAACCCAACTGCTTCCTCCTACTTTCCTAAACTTTGACAACCAAGGATTTATTAAAGGAAGCTTCACTATCTAAGTATTCTAATTAACATTAGATGTAGCACAAACTATTTTTGAAATATATTCATATTGAAAAAATAAAATAAATTAAGCCTCCTGATTCAACTGGAGCCTTTCAGATCCAGGGGTATGTAAGCTACCAACTCATGTGGAAATTATCTACAGCTCATTATTAAGTCACTCATTATGATTTCCAACTGCTAAAATCTGCTCTTCTGTCATATTTTTACTTCACCTATGAATCTAAATCTTATCTAAATGAAAAATAACAAAAAAGTTGTTTTGAAAAGAAAAATTATGTAATTAATATTATGAAGATGATTCTCTACAGCAATTATTACTAAATTTTAAAAAATGAGAATAATCACTTCGTGTAACTAATATTTCTTTTTAATTTTTTAAAAAGTAGCCATCAAGAACAATGATTGGAACACGTAAACGTTTTTTCTTCAGCCAAAACCTTCCTCTAGGTAACTTCAATGAGTGAGGCGATGAGAATGTTGAATTCTCAATAATAATTGTTACCAAAAATGATCATAAATTGAATTACACAGTGATACCTTGATTGACAAATCTTCTGGTGACAAACAAATCCTCTAAAAGTCTCTCAGAATAAAGGAGAATTTTTAAAGGTTCTCTTCCCAGTTCTTGGCTGATGACAATGTAGCACTCATTGGCCTTCTCTCAGGTAAAGATTTTTAAGAACTTGACCTTGGTCTTTTGTGATATTTTCTATTATTTTTCCTCTGGTAAGGATACTTCAGAAAATGATATGGGGGACTAGTAAACATCTCTGTTTATAGAGCCATTATTATATGAAAAGTTGCTATTTGTATATTATTCAACATTCTGTATAAGTAGTAACAGGGCCTTTTTGTAATGTATAATGACATGTATCCATCATAATAGAATCATACAGAGCATTTTCACTCCCCTAAAATCCCCTGTGCCCTGCCTCTACATCCCTCACCCCCAGCCCCTAGCAACCACTAATCCTTTTAGTCTCTCCATAGTTTTGCCCTTTCTAGGGTGCCATACACTTGGAATCCTTCAGTGTGCAGCCTTTCAGACTGCCTTCTTTAACCTAGCAGAATAAGTTTAAGTTTCCTCCATGTCTTTTCACGGTTTGATAGCTCATTTCTTTTTAGTTCTGAATGATATTCTATTGTATGGTGTCAAGAGTTTACTTATGCTGCTCCATGGTATTGCTGCCTGGGCATCCATTTTGTTTAGTCAAATGGCCTGCAGAGACCTTAAACTCACGCTAACTTCCTCATGCAAGTGCATACCCTAGATAGCAGCCACAGTCACAAGCAAATGTAAGTTCCTGATACTGTGATATTGATAGGACTTCCCCAACAGCCCTTGTGATCAACAGTCTCTTCTTAGATAAGTCCCTGCTCTTCTGATTTGAATTGACCAATCCAGCCCTAGCCTGGGATCCCAAAGTACTTCTACAATGGAGCCTAATAAAGGCATTTGCCCCAGGTCCTGCCTTGCTCCCTGTCTGCACTCTGCCTTGACTTTCCCAAGTGGTCCCTGGAGGCATGCCGGGTACTTCCTCCAGGACTTATGAGCAATAAACTTCTCTATTTATCTTGTAGTCTGTTGTTGACTCATGGCTCACCATCAGGCACTCTGTGTTTCTCTTAACAATAGTTAATTTAACAAAGTCATAACATATGAATGTACCACAATTCTTTTTATCCATTCACCTACCGAAGGACATCTTGGTTGCTTCCAAGTTTCCAGAATTATGAAAAAAGCTGCTATAAATATCTATGTGTGAGTTTTTGTGTAGACATCAGTTTTCAATTGCTTTGAGTAAATACCAAGGAGCTGGGTAATATATAATCGTATGGTAAGAGTATGTTTAGTTTTGTTAGAAACCACAAAACTGTCTTCCAGAATGGCTGTACCATTTTGCATTTCTATCAGCAATGAATGAGAATTATAACAGGTCCTTTTATGTAAGACACACTTCAGAGGCTCCCCTAAATTCAAATGTATTATATTGAGAAAAATGAGGTAATTATTATGTCAAATAAGGATAATGCAGCATGAGGTATCTTTTACTTAGTTTAAAAATTAATAACATATTCTGATGATGCATTTAAAGTACTTTGATTTTAAATACATGGTATAAAATATATGAATGAAAAAGTATACAAACACACACTTAAGGGTATACACATACCCCCACAGAGAGTGACAGAGAGAAAATGTGTATATACACACATATGTGATGTATGCATAACAATCATCTTATTTTCCACTTACAGTGTACTTTTGAATTTATAAAAAACTTTCAATTTTATTATTTTGTTTAGTTTTTACATATACACTGTATTATCCATTTTTTAGATGTAGCAATGAATCAGAAAGATTGAGTTACATGCCCAAGGCAACACAGCTAGTAAGTGGCAGAACCATAATTTAACCCTTCAACCTTTCTGGTCTGAAAACAAATCAGGTACTATCTTCCACACCTTAAGGCTCATAACACTACACACACAGACACACACATGCAGGTATGCACCCACACCCCCAACACACACACACAATCATACATATAAGCACACACACTATTTGAAATATACCATTCAATTTCCTATGTTCATCTCTCTCTTAATACATACACAGAGAACTTAAAATTAACCTAGCCTGCCTAAATATTGTACCCCTGGTTCTAATTACTGCAAGTGACTTTTCTTGTAATCTATTTACTATTACTTAGTTATTCAGAGTTAGAATTACTTATGGAATAAGAAAAATGGATTGAAAGATGGTGGCTTAAATACTGCTTAGCCTAAGCTAAAACAATTGTGTGAGAAAACAACTACCTTAATAACAGATGTCTCAACTCTGGATGGAGGACTCTGAACTTGTGCTGCTGCCGCCATGTTGGCAATGGTGCTGAGATGGTTCATCTGGCTCATTGCCATGGTGACAGATGCTGGAGGTAGGCTGACAGGAATTAGAGGATGGGGCATCATCATAAAAGGAAGTTCCAGTCCTATAAAAAATACACATATATCATCATTGCTCTGTTCAAATAAAACGATGAAACATGGTATATATCATTTATTAAAGGGTTAAGAACATAAATCATTAAAAACTGTAGCATTCAAAATGTTCTGATAACGACAGTCAAAGGAAAAATATTTGTCCTCTTTGTATGCAACAATACCCCACTCACCACTCAGGGAAATTAGGCTTAAAGCTAACTAGTTTGGTGCCATGTTTTATCACAAGCCACTCGTCATGTGCTTAATACAAATGGTCAATTCTTTGCTATATTACTCTTCTGATCAATCCAATTCTTGTTTAAAATACTAGGGTCTTCTTTAGCTTAGCACGATTATTTATTTAAATGTAGTATATCTATTATGTCCTATATTTTACTATTCTATAATTAGACAATTTTTTTTCTTTGCAACTACCATTTTTAGTTCTACAAAATGCCATCGTACCATTTGGCAGAAGGTGGCCGTGCTGAAGATGGTGGAAAGGATGACTAACTGCAAGGCTACGTGCCCCAGGCCTGCAGGGGTGGGTAGCAGAAGCCTGAAATCCCTGGGGTAGGAAAGAGGACAATGTTTCCTTATCCCAAGAACCATCACTGTTGCCTGTGGGGAACGAATATAAATTATTTGGATACAATATTATTCCAAATCTTCTAATAACTAACTTGAAATGAGGTTTTAAAAAGCATATCCCAATTGGAGACTGGCCAAGTGATTTCTTAGGAAATAAGCTCAAGTAAATAAATTTCCCCTAAACCATATTTTCTTTTTGTTTTTCTATTTCTTAGGTAGGTTCTCAAATTTTTTGAAAACTAACATTTCTATAACATTTAGCCTATATGTGAAGTCTAATCCTGTTTGACTAATCAACAATATAAAATGGCTCTATTATATACTTAGAGAATGAATTACTTCTTAGAACTGAAGCACTCTGATAGTTAAAGAATGCAAAGTGATCCTTGTATTAAATGGTATCCTAGTCACCCTTCAGAGTTAAAATTCCTCAGTTCCACAGCAAATCCTAAACATGAAATCATTAAATGCCCAACTTGGTTAGAGAGAGAGTACAGAGAACCCAAAAGATCACTTTACAAAAGATAATAATGTCGAAACAATAAATTAAATGTGTGTGATCAACAAATACATCACTTGTTTTCAACTACAGAGAGAGGTTAAGTTTAAGACTGCGGCAATATCAGTGCCAAAGTCAAAACAGTACATTGTAGGGCTTGCATTTCAATATTGGTGGTCGTGTCTTACGTTTAAATAGCTCTTGAAACACATTAATAGGATACTTCTTGGAAGGTGTTTATAAATCATTTCAATTTAGACATGTCCCCAAATTAAATTATTTTAATATTAATGCTTAACTGAAACTGTTGAATATACAAACTACCCACTTGAAAGAAAATTTCTGTAATATCCTGGTCAGCTTATGAATTTTCATTTCTTAAAATAAGAAAAAGAAACCATATTTTCATAGAATATGCTTCGAAACAGCAAAGTTGGTAAAACTCCAATCTAAGTGCTTTAGCTCTATTAAAAGCCTCATTGTAAAATCTCTAGGACATAGTTTTTAATGAAGAATATTTAGTTACTGCCATGATTTTTTTCCATTTACTTCATGGAGACAGTTAAGGTTCAATATAAATTCAAACTCATTAGCTCAATACTGTCTGGATCTTAGAGTAAATTGTTCAGAAGTGGGTAATGAAAACTCAATTCAAATTCTTCAGCAATCAAACAAAGCAATTTTATTAAACAATGAAAAGAATCAATTAAAATGGATATCTTTATTATCTTTATTATTTTACAAGAAACCATGACAGCTTTTGGCTGAAAAAAAAGTTTATAGCTTCATACAGAAATGACTCACATAAAAGAAATTTCTCCAGTTTGCTCTTACTCTGTGATATAAAATTTCACTTTCATATCCACAAATTTATATACCTTATTTTTCTACTCATGACTTTTTGTGACACTTATACGAAGGTCCTAGTCAAACACGCAAAACTATAAATGACGTCAAGAGGACATTCAGTGACAAAACATTTTAAACACATCCACTTTACAGTGCCTTTATCAAAGTATGTCCAAATTTTTTAATTATGTATTTACTTTTATGTTATCAGTTAAAAGAAGAATTAAGGCAAAATCATTGACTACTGGAAATAGAAATAACACTTTGAAATAAATATTATTTGAGCATAGAAACTGCATTGGAAATTTATAATTGATAGATAATTTTCTCTATACCTTATAATTCATTTAAAAATATCCAACAAATGCAAGGATTAAATTTTCATAGTAGATTGCCTATTTCAGGATAATTAAATAATATGTGAGTAGATAAAAATGTTCACATTCATTATTTTGGATTCAGTTTGAGTTCTGCTTATACCTATTATCTACTTTTGTTTTTCTGTTCACTTGAACAAATTTCCTCTCTTATTTAAATCCTGATTACCGGTTAATAAATGGGAAAAAGTAATTTTTCCAAATATAGTTCAATTTTACTCTCATATCAGTAGAGAAGCAGTATAATTATAATTATGGTTTTTTACATTACCAATGTGTATAATATTAAGCTAAAATTCTGATTAAGTCATTCTGAAAGCAAATTGTAAACAAACTACTATCTATTTTCACATCTCTTTTGCATCACAGGATATCAATCCTTTGTATAGGGTAAATATCAACCTTCCATAAGTGAATTTTCCATAGTAAGCTTACAGCAGTAGATTGGATTTTCCCACTGCATAAAATGCTCCTAGCCATCTCCGCCAATCATTATTTGTTAAATACTCATGATGTTAGCTCATTTGGGTAATAAATAGAGCAAACAATTAAGAAACTAAGTCTGATGAAAATATACAATATATAACCAAGTCAGCTGTAAGTGATTTTTGCATTATTTATAACATCCTTCTCCTCTATTAGCATGAATAAATAAGAACTGAAAATAGGCCACCTCAGAACAAGACATGCCTATAGTTATTAAACATATAATTTCAAACGCTTTGGTTTAAGCCAACATATTTAGTGATATAAGCCAGTATATATATAGTATGCCTACATACAAACACACATACACACATATATACCTTTAATATTAAAGTTTACTATTATGACCACATGAAAACTTGCAAGAGACTAAAGATTCAACACATAAGAAAAATTCCAAAATATAAGAAAAATTCCATAATTTGGTAAGGGGAGTTAAAAGGACAGAAAACAACTGATTCATTTCTCCTCTTCCATTCTTGTAGAATCATGCTGTTTCTTTGACTTTACAGTGGAATAAAAAGATGAGGTTAATATAGCCCTAAGATCCTCAAAGAATATACTGTGTACTATGATAGGGTGTTGAGGTGTGTATGCAAAGACTCATAAAAGACGATAAAAATAAAAACTAGTTTTGAGCCAAGGAAAATGGTCATGGGCTCCCAAAAAGACTCAGATAGTGCAGCCAGCTGTCTGATTACCTAGAATCTATAATCGTATGTTAATGTTTGGGGGAGAGGACTAGAGAGAAAGGATCCCCCTAACTAGTCCTGTATACAGGTTGTTTAGAATCACTGGGACAGTCTCAGGCTAGACATCAGTTTACACAGGTGTAAGCAGATCTGCACTTCTGACAGCAGAACACAGGCAGCCACTATGATGAAATTAAGTGGTGTAACCATAAGCACCACGAAGGCCAGCTACTAATGCTATGGCATGATTTTGGTGGGGAAAAATGAACAAATGCACAGTCTTGCAGCTGCCAGATATAAGTGGGTACACGAATGTAAGACAGAAAGTTGAAATTAACACCCAATTACCTATTTTGTCTCTAGATAAAAACGATTAATTACATATTTATATAATCTGAAACACCTTACTTAAATGCCTAATTATACTGATATTAAGAATTTATCGATAATCACATATTCAGATACATGGAACTTCTACAAAAAGTGATTGTGTGTGCTTAGTTTTCCTTTTGTGTAAAAGATGTGTATTTCTCAGGGATGAGCAAGGTGATCTTAAGATTTGGTGTCACTGAAATTCAAATTCGTAAGGACTAGGTATGGGAGATTCTCGCCCCCTTACATCCTCCCTACCACATCACTGAAACATAGTTATAGATTTTGAAAAAACAAACAGAATTATGTACCATCTCCATCTTTTTATGAGCTCAGAATCTTTTCCTAGGCTCACCCCCATTTTATACTTTTATCTTATTTTGTGATACATATTTTATGATGGACTAGGTTTTAAACACAGAAATATACTACTTTGGGGAGAAACTCTTAAATTTTGAAAGCCATACTCTAAGCGTAACCAGGTTATCAAACAGCCAGTACTGATGGGTTACCAATATAAAATGGTTTTATTTTCCCTCTAATTACTGCCTTCAAACATGCTGTGTCAAGGTTCCCTTTTTTGTCCCTTAATAACCCTGAGCAAATTTTGAGTATAAAAAAACACATTCTAGTTAACATTCATTTCTGCTTCCCCATCTCCATCAGCACTGACTAGGCCTAAAGCCTCGGTACCTGGAAGACAGAAGGGCTTGGTTAGCTCTTCATCCATCCCCCTCCTCTCCTTCTTTTGGGTAGTAGGATAAACATGTCCTACCCAACTGGTTCCTATTAGCCAGTGACCTCTTCTACGTGGCAGGTGCCTAAGCACTTTGTATCTCCTATTAAGCAATGTCTGATCCTTTAAGGTGGGTCTTCCAGAGGAATACCCTATAGCACAAGTCCCTGATAATGAATCTCCTTCAGCTGCCTGCTCTTCTAAGCTCCCTACACTGCCTTCGCCTCTTGATCCTAGGGCCCTTCTCTTGGTGTGGGTCCTCTTGTCCCATCAATGTGAATTCTGCATACCCTGCCACTCCTCCTCAATTCTTTATCCTCCTGCCCAAATATTTATAGAAATCAGCAGGTCACGTCAAAGCAGAAATCCAGCTATGAAATGAAGTGGAGGCATTTTTAATCTTTGAGTAATTGGAATTCCTTGGAACTCTCCTCCATTTACTTGGTGGTGAGGAAGGACTCTCAAAAAGAGACCACAAAAGGGCAGGTCCCATGTCCTACAGGTTAAGTTCAGTGCACTCCTCTTCAGTGGCCTGGTTCAGTTCCTAGGCATCGACCACTTGTCAGCAACCATGCTGTGGTGGCAACCCACATTCGAAACAGAGGAATACTGGCACAGATGTTAGCTCAGGGTGAATCTTCCTGAAGCAAAAAAAAAAAAAAAAAGAAAGACCACAAAGGCACATAGCCCTCTTCATTATGTGCTGTCTCTTTACTACAATGATTTCTTCAACATCCCTCTCCCCATGGTCATTCCCTCTTATAAACAGAGAAAGAGGATGTTTGTGGAGTCTGGAGTGATAGTCAAGACAGAAATTTTGGTTCAGCTGCTACTAATAAGTACTAACAGCTTTTTACTTTCTTCAAAATGAGGAGTACCTGGTACCTTTTGTTCTTATGTGGGACCACAAAGAAAATTCTATTTAATATTTTGTTACATAGCATATTTAATAGAACCAACAACAAATATGGCTAAATTATAAATAAAATTTTGGTAACTGATTCTTGTAAATAAAATGTTGTAAGAAGAAAGAAATGTGAATGCTCAACATTTAAAACGTTATTTTACAAATCAAGTGAAACTTGAAATTATTGATCGAGATAGAAATTCAAAGAAAAAAGATTACCATGAGTAAAAAAATTAAAGAATGAGTAAATGTGGAGATAATCATTAGTAAAAGAAAAAAGATCACTTCATTCTTTGGAATACAATTTTTAGGTAGGAAAGGAAATGGAAAATGTTTTGGGGAAAGATATTAGTTTCTCTTTAATTAAAAAAAAACTTTGGGTATTTGTATGAGTGGCACTAAGTATAACCCTGGCCCAAATAATTATATTTATGGGCCGGCCCAGTGGTGCAGTGGTTAAGTTTGCACTTTCCACTTCGGCGGCCCGGGGTCCACCAGTTCAGATCCCGGGTGCGGACATGGCACCACTTGGCAAGCCATGCTGTGGTAGGCATCCCACATATAAAGTAGAGGAAGATGGGCACGGATGTTAGCTCAGGTCTGAACTTCCTCAAAAAAATAATAATTATTATATTTATTATTCAATCCTAAATATATCTAATGAGGAAGAGGTTCCAAAAGAGAAGGCTATAGTATTTTTTTATGAATTTTGGATAGAATACGTGTAAAATAATCAAACACAAGTTTTAAAGCAACCTGTAAAAAAATAAATGCCCTTTAAACCACTGTGCATTAAAACAGTAAAAGTCCGTTTAAATATGATTATCCTTTATACCTGGGTGACAGGTAACTATTTGTTCAAATTTTCCCACAGGCTGACCCTGATAAAGGAGGCAAATCTCACAGGGACTAACGGTCACACCACTGTTTAGTGAGTGACGCTGATAGACTGTGACGGGAACCTGACATTGTCAAGATTCGTTTACAATGAAAATGATGGCAAGAGCAGGCATTTGCTCCATACCATTGGAGACCACTAAGAAGGATGTCAACACCATCTTAACAATGGAAATAAGACTACTAAGTAAAAGTAAATACTAGTCACAGGTGCTACGGATGTGCAGCTGTTATTTCAGAGGTAGGTGAGAATAAACAAGTTATTATCATTTAGAGGATTAACTTCACCCTAATAAAAAATGGGATATAAAATGTCAGCAGTAATACTAGTATTTTGCATAAATAGGAGAAACAGTCCTCACATGAGTTATTGTAATGTAATCTTTAAATCTTTTTCTGGATAACAATCTGAGCTTAGTTGATGTACTTTAGCATATATGAACACTGAAATCTTCTGTTTTTTTGGTTCAACTTGATCAAATCGCTGTTTTAAAATGAGGAAAAAGCAATCTTTTAGGGGTGCAATTAATGAGGGGCCCAATTTAAAATGTTCCTGTTTAAGTACAGTGATTTAGCGAGGAAAACACTGCAAATGCCTCCTAATTGGTATCGCAAAATAATGCCCATAGAGTAGGCCATTTCCAGAGTCTAAAATTCATATGTGCATACATATCATGTTTGATTTGAAAGTGCTGGGGAAAAACAGAACTGGTTGGCTGTCGTGTAACCAATTCCACTTAGCTGATGTTCTGACATCAATTTTTTTCTTAGAGAGAAAGAAGAGCATTGTCATGAATTCTAACTATCCCACTACCAATAAATGAGTCATATAGGAAAACAGATCACTTTCCCAGAAATAATTAGACATATTTTCTTTAGCTATTTATCATTAACTAAATCTTACTCTATGTTACCTGTGTGTTAAATATTTGTTAATTAGGACTTTAGAACTCTTCCCATAAAAGGGGGTTTCTATTTTACGTGTGATGTTGCCCTTTGAAGGCAGAGCTCTTTTGATACATTTTATTTAATATGTGATGGTGATAACATGATACTGGTGCTATTAGTACATCAGAACTATGGTAATAGCTAAATTTCTACACCAAGTTGAGATATTTCTTTTGCCTTACATATTCCACAATGTTGTTGAAAGCAGCATTAAGTTAAGAGGCTGCACAAAGCAGCACACCAAATACTGGAAATCAGAACTGCTTATTTTTTTAAAATTTTGCTTAAATATTCTTTACCATGGCTAATAATTGCTGAACTAGAAAGAAAAAGAAACAAACTAAAATCAAAGCTGAAGTTCAAGTCACTAATGTCAGATAGAATACATAAAAGGATCCTTGAAGAACAGGCAGACATTACTAAAACACATCCTGAGAGTCTTTGAGGAATCTTGGGAAAGTGGAAGAGCATTAGGAAACTTAAGACAGACAATGGTTTCCAGTTTAAATAGCCTTGATTTTGAACTTATCAAAATGATTAGAATGAATCATTATATACAAAGTGCAATACTATGTATTTTCCCTTATTTCATACCAAAATCCAGAAAGTTTTGATGCAGCTTAAAAGAAGGAGGGCCATTACTATAAAGATAAAAGGTTAAATACTTTATGTGGGGAAGACAGAGATAATTATATCAGAAAACACTTTGCTTTTTGATGCTGTTGTTGTCTTTGGACTCATTAGCACCATGCTCTAAGTGTTAACCAGGTAAAACAGACCCCCAAAACAAAACAAGACAAATGCAGACTCAGACTGGATAAACAGTTTCATAGAACTCAGTAAGAGGAAAGAAATCGTAGCCACATTAATTTGTATTGACTAAATATTTGGAAGTGTTGTCGATATGGACTACAAGATAATTGTAAGCAAGAGCCAAATGTTTCTATTCAGTGGAAAAGATGATATTGCAACAGATTGGTTAATTTGAACAGCTAAAGTATAATGCTATCATGGACAGTGTAGAAATAACAGTACTAGGAAGATACTTAAGCTTTCCAATCTAAAATACATTCACAAAATTCTTCAAAATAATGCAATTTGGCATAATGTATCCATGTTAATTTAACTGCATCATAACCTTTCTCACTGCCAAAGTCAATGAATTTCTACCTTTTCCCACTTTAACTCATCAAATTATTTTTCCATTAGGCAAACAAATGAACTAGAAATTCTCCTCCCTGAGGATATTGTAATTTCCCTATAGATTTGCAGACATCAAATAAAATTTCAAGTTAATGCACTTTCTATACTGTTAGTAGAGTAATCAACGTCACGGTATATAATAACAATATTATGTTCATGTGTGAGTGTTGCTCACGGTCAGTAAAAATCAGTTTTAATATTCACTGTTTTATACAATATAGAAATCGAAAAATCTTATTTGAGCTAAAATTGCTATTGAATTTTCCAAAAAGCATAAAACTCTCATAGGTAGAATGGCATGCTCATGGGAATTATCTTGATTTTTCTCAACTGTATGGATCTAAGTGTTAAATTATCTTCTCCCCAAACCTGGTTAGCCTCGACGAATGACATCACCAGCTAGTCGTATAAACCAGAAACTTAGGAATCATCTTTATCTCCTCCTCTCTCACTGTGCACCAATAAAGTCCAATTCCTGTTCACGTCCTGTTGGTTTTACCTAATTAATTTATCTCTACTCAAATTCTATATCTGATGCTGTAGTCAGATTCAAGGGCCATCATTACTTTTAAGTACAAATCTTACACTGTCACTCCTCTCTTAGAGGACTTCAACTGTTCCCATTGCTGTTAAGGAAAAGATCCAACAGTTCCTGCCTTAATGTAGGTGCCACATGGTCAGGTCAGGTCTATGTCTCGATAGCTCATCATTGTATCCCATGCATTTAACAAAGCAGGACTAACTGTCAGTCAGTTCTTGAGTTGAGAGCTGCAAACCCAGACCAACTCTTACATTTACATGTGGTAAACTTCAGTATGGCATTCAAAATTATAAGCTATAGCCTTTGTTCTTGAGCAGTTTATAGTGTGGAAGAGAGATACAGCATATATGTACATAAATTTATACTTTGACTGGAATGAAAGAGAAGAAGAAGAATGGAAAATATATTAGATATTTTGGAAATAGACTTGCTAGAACTTGGTAATCATTTGGATACAAAAGGAGATGAAGAAAATAAAACATGAAACATAACCTGAGTATCTAGATTAACAAATGGGTGTATGGTCATATCACTAATAATGCAATAACGATGATGGTGGTGATACCTAATATGCATCATCTACTTTCAATGCGTCCAGCATTGTGTTAAGCTTTATATGTACTATCTCAATAAGTCTTTAGAAATGCTGAGGTAGATTGATAATGGTGTTATAAAGATTGATTTAAATTGCCCCATGATTTAGATCTTGGAATTCTGAATTCACAAGTTTTTAATCACTTTTATGAGGAAGATCAGGTTTAACGATGAATAAAAATCAGTTCAACTTTGTACTTGTTTAATATGAGGTATTTCAGACACAGTCAAATAGAGATTGACAACAAGCAGTTAGAAATATGGGGCTGAAACATCGAAGAAAAACAGATGCCCAGTGAGGAAGATTTGGATGTCTTCGATTTGTAGGTGGGAGATTAAGTCATGATACTTGAAGAGGGTATAGAAAATATAAAGGTATGTCTACTCAAAGCACATTTCCTCTGTAAGTCACAGAATAAGTCCCAAATAAGCCAGGCTGGATGATTCAAAAAAAAAAAAAAAGACCTGAGAAGCTGAGCAGGAATAAGTCAATATTGGCATATGACTCCTACAATACATTCTTAGCACAAAAGGATGTCAATGCATTTTTATAATATGCAAGTCCCTCTGCTTATTTTTAAGCTATAAAATTATTTTTAATAAGATGATCATCATGAATGCCTCACAGATCTTGGGCCCTTAATTAATACTCAGTGAAGGAATGTGGAATATTATGATTGGAGTTAAAGAGTTAACAATCCTAACTACTGTTTAGGTAGACAGCCTAAACAGAGACAAAAAAAACAAATAGACACAACTAGGCATAGTTTGAAAAGATGCCATTAGTCCAACTTGTAATATGATAAATAATTATAATATTCAATAATTACAAAGTCCCCCTTAAAAACATTATGGAGAGAGGCAGCTTTAAATCAAGTGACTACATATAACAAAGAACTAAGCACTTTTGAAGATCCATTGAAAGAATATTATATTGCAGTGGTAGATTATATGCAGACGTCAGGCCTGTTGAAAGCTACTGTTTATATGAAACCAAATCATTCTTTCCATAGCTTCTATTATATGCAGCGAAAACATACTATTCAAAGCACTTTTCATCAGTTTTTCATGGACAGACATGGCAAGAGATTTTCAAGGTCAAAACAACCACTAAAATTTCAATTGTTGGCAATGAAAAAAAATACTTAGGAAGATTAGCAGTAATATGGATAATTTATTTTTACATTTTAAGTCCAATTTGGCAATTAAATATAAGCACTGATTTTTATCCCAAGAATAAATGGATACAATATGCTTTTTTAGGTTGGAATGACAATGTGAATTACAAAAGAAAAATGGTTAGAAACTGTGTTTTGAAATGAGGATTGATTTTCTGACAATACCAAAACCCTTAGGTCAATATAAAGTAAAATTTAAACATTCTTATTCATTTTTTATTTTAAAAATTATCTGGCATAATTATGATAACCATAATGTGACCAATGAAGAATGTAAGGGAGAATGCAATCAATGTAAGGTCACACAATGATTCAGGGTCAGAGTTAAGTGCTAAACATAGGTTTATGTTCATTTTTAAAAAACACACACGCATCCAGTGTGGTATTTGGATAAATCATTCATATTCATTATTTTTCTTTTCTTCAACAATTTTTCCAACATCAATATTAAAAAGATTCATGTCTTGTTAAAATTAGATGATGAATGATGAAATTGCCATCTTTTCTAAAGTGCTCAAAGCAACAGGATTTTTTAAAATCTTGAACTTATAAAACTAACATCTATCCAAATTATCTTTATCTGTAGTAAAGCTATTATATTTTAAATATTGTCATTATAAAGAGAACTCTACCTGTTAAAAATAATTATCTTCTAGGGAGGGATCCTTAATTACTGAACAATAAATAGCTATCTAATTGTAAACAATACTCTGTAATAAAAATTATTATCATCTGTTATTTTCCCTTGTGATCACCGTCTGTCTTAAATAATCTCAATATCTCCTCCACTATTAAAATATGGCACCATTTCTGCTCGTCTGTTCTACCACACACCTTCTCTCACATCATTACACGGGAAATGTTAGGACCAGTGTCAACAGCACACAGATGCTCTCATTTACGTATACCTGTCTTAACACCTGGGTAAGTACACCTTGTTAAATGTTGGTCTTAATTAAAATAATTTATATTAAATAACTATGTAAGACTTCAGTTAGTAGGCTAAAGCACAATTTTTCAAAACAAATTAAATACCTCAAGAACTTCCTATAGTTAAAATGATCTGTACACAAATTGTTTTTCTTCTTTGGTAAATTTTTAAATTTTGTTGTAGGGACTTCCTGCTTTTTACAAAGAAACATCTAGAGTATATTTTTCACCTCATTGGATATATACATATTTGGACCATTTTCACAAAGAACAATGTTCTGGATACATCAATAAACAAAAATTCAGAAATGATTTGGTTTTTGATGGCTTACATGTATAAGTACTCTGGAGGAGGATTTTTTGTATATTTATATATTGTTATCTATTTTAAATCCAATAAATTCACAAAAGCAACAAGAATTTAAGAAAAGAAGGCTTAATTTTTAAATGTGTTAAATCTCTACTGACTTCGAAGATAATTTTTGAACATCACTCTATCATGTGCATTTACTCAGATTAGTATTAGTATATGTTTAGGTTCTGGCTCTGGAAATGATTTTATTTTCTCATTTACCCAAAAGTCAAGGTAATAGTGTATATTGAAAACCTTGGCGAGGAAACCAGCAGACTTATCATGCAGTCATATCAAATAGAAAAAACATAGAAATAGGACAGAAAACACAATATTTTTAAAAATAATATATAATCAAATAAAGAGAACCAGATACCAAGAATGTTAGGGTGTGCAAGTCAAGGAGCAATAAATTATATTTAAACATTACTACATAACGCACAATTTATTTTTTGCATATATTTGAATCATAGAATGCTATAGTACAAAATAGACACAGAAATCATTCATTTATTCTTTCTTTTAACCCATATCAAATACCCAATATGGGCCAAGGATTGTAAGCACTTGGAATATAGTAGTGAAGAAAGCAGATAAAAATATATATCCTCATTGCATTTATATTCTAGTCGGGAAGTGGGTATAAAAAAAATAATGAGCAAATTAATAAAGTGACATTGTATATTAAAAGAGATACCTGTCACAGAAGGATGAAAGAGAATTTTTGCATGTACATGATATATGTGTGCACATGTAAGCCCGTGTTTTAGGAGGGTACATTGGGAAGACTTCACTGAAAAGACGGCACCATGAAGCACAATCCTCTCATTTTACAGCAGAGGAAACTGAGGTTCAGAATGATTAAATTAAATGCTTACAGTCACGTAATTCTTTAGGAAAAGAGCTGGATTGGAGCACATTTATTTGTCTGACCCTTGGTCCTAAAGCCCTTCTACTGCACAACAGGGCACACTCAGTTGAGAGAATTGCCCAGACTGTGCAGTTGGGCAAAGACAAACGTAAATGGTAAGTCTGAATGACAGCTGGGTAGCTCCATAGACTGGAGGAGAAAGTACATATTAGGAAAGCACAAGAAGTCAGAAAGAATTAGGTAGGCTAGGGCCAGATTATGAAAGTTCTCAGATGTCAGGATGATGAGTTTGGTCATCATCTTAGGCAGGGGAGAGATATGATTAAAGTGATGTATCAGATAGTCAGAAGGAGGAGAAGGAAGTCATCACCAGGAATAATCATCCCAAGTTCTGTCATCCACCACATTGACACTGATATGACCAGGGCAGGGATCTTGATTCTCATATTTCATGCCACAGGAAAACCGATAAAGCAGAAAAAGAAAATCTTGTCTTCTTTATCATTAGAGGACTCTAAGATGATGATTGAAAAACAAATTGGTTTTCAGAGCCAGACATGACAAAACAATTATGCTGAGTGAGGACATACTGCATACTCTTCCCTGTATCTGAATCCAGTGGCTTGTCAACTAATTCCTTTTAGATATGCAATGAAAAAATTTTTTTTCTCAATGAAAGGAAAACTATGTAAATCTTGTTTGGAAGTCTTCACGCAAAGAGATATAATTTACCCTTTCCTGACGGAGGGCAACAGCTTAGAGACTATGAGTCAGCAACGTAGAGTGATTATTAGGAAAGTAAGAGCATGCTCAGTAGATTCAGAGTTGATGGACTTTTTTTAGATCCTCCGTGAATGATACAATTGGGGAAGCAAAAAGGAAATATTCCCCCCAAATTTATGATTTAATAATTAGGTTTATGAAATATAACAAGTTTGGTTTTAATGTTTTATTGAAAAATTAAATCTGGGAATCTGTCTATGTCTATTCTGTGTAGAACGTATATTACTGTTCTGTAGCACCTCATGTAACTGTTATCACATACAGAATATTATACACATCAGCAGATAACAAAACAATGTTTACTATCCTGACATTGAAAAATATGCACCAGTAAAATAAACATCCCAGGCTTAGGCATTATTCTTACTATTCTTCACTTTTTTCACTATTCACAGTTCTTATGTTCACTAGAATTCCTCAATACTGACCTCTCAAAAATAATGGTATAATATATGTCATGTAGGTAATAATTTCTAAATGATATCACAAAAAATTTCATTTCCAATACTATATAGAATGTCCTGTTAGAATTTCACACAAATATGTACATGCAAAAAGTACTTATTTTCTTCAGGCTGAGAAAAGTTATACAGCATGATAAGCCTTTATTTTGCCTGGGGAGGATTTTATTTTTCTTATCAAAACATATTATTTAAGTTGCTAACATGTAAAATAAAACACATGAATGTGTACGAATTTTTTAAGTTTGTATAAGATGTGTCTATAAAGTATATCATTTACGTTAATGACTTCTGTTTTCTTACCCTGAAGTTTTTAAGTTAAATTCTAATTTTATCTGAATGTTTTACAACTTGGTACAATACAACGTGCTAAAATAAATTTTCAAGCAGCTTACTATGCATAGACAGCTTTTAAAAATTCAAAAAGCCTGATAGCAAATGTCATTTCTTTCATAGTTACAAAATGCAAACTCCAAGTGTTTCATCTTAATGAATAAATGAGTTTGTCCTTTATGTATAAAATATAGTTTGTGTTTGTTGCGGAAGTTTTTAATAATAGATGAATTTTAGGTTTGTTCCAACGTATTCAATAAAGTGTGATTAATTTGGTTTTTCAAAAATGCAAACTAGACATTACTATATTACTTTGCAAAATGCACAGCTTGCAACATTATTGTCTCAGTGGGATCTTAAATTGAATTGTAAAATGTGTCTTATTTCCAGTTTGATTTATGTAAGAGATAGCAGTGGATAATGTCCCTTTTGAAGTTTCACTGCTTTGTGTGAACAAACAATATAAACCTAAAATTCATAATAGAGTGTATTAGAACCCAAAGCAAACTTTTGAGTTATATCATGTTTGACTGAAATGAAAACTTACGATGGAGAATACCACATTTTCAATTAAACACCTTTTTGAAGTTTTCTATTATGACAGATTATACAATACATTTTTGACATGTTCTGTGATTTTTATTATGATATTTCAAGTAATTACCAAATCATGTTTTTCTCTAAAAAAGCTTTCCTGTGCCCTGAGAATTAATCTATGATACCATTTAACTTGGCTTTTTGAAGTAAATATCACCAGATAAAAGCCAGCTGGATCTGAATAATAGGATACTTGAATGAATGTATTAGTGTTTGAAAAAGAGAGTACAAATCTTCTAAAAAGATTAATTTCCATAAAAAAGATAGCTCCCAGATCTACAAAAGAATAAATTCAAAAACATAATAAACTCTCAGGAAGAAAGGTAGATTAAAGTAAAGGCTGCAGCACCTTGTTACCGCAGCTGTTGTGCAGCAATGATTCTGTATCAATTACATTTGGTTGGCCCTGTAGGGCTCTTCAAAGCTTTGTGTGAAAAGCCTGAATATGGGATACATGTGACACCATAAGTAATAACTTCAGCGATTAATTTTGATGCCACACCACTTTCATTCTGATGTTACTCTCAATATTTACAGTTTGAGAGAAGCTACAAAGGTTCTGATGGGAACATATGAATCTAGCAAGGATATTTTTTTCTCCTTCATTTATTAAAGATGTGGATATGAATTTTTCTTTGTCGTGAAAATATTGCCGCTTTATCATGCAACATAGTTGCTGACATCATCATGTAAAAAGACCAGAGTTGGCCAATGGAACTTTATTTTCAATATCCTGTTTCAAAACATGTTCTCTAAAAGGGCCATGAATTCCGTCCACACAACTTCACTATTTTAGTTTGTACAATTACTAATCAAACAAAGTTTGGCCATGCATAAATTCCTCTGGGAGGTAAAAATGACCCTTCCATCTTGAATGACTCTTATGCTATTATTATCTTTAAGACAAAACCAGAAGCAAATGTGGGGATAAATTAACTTTAATTTTGACTAAATCCTAGAAAAATGTAAATCTGTTAAAAGAATTGACATGAAAATGCTATATTAATATTAGATAATTTCAAATGCAATGGAAAGTATACTCAAAAGAGAAATAGATAATGTGATGAAAATAGTACATATATTTCAATTCTGAAGTAATTTCTTCATAATAAGTAAAAAAGGGAAATTACTGTTCAACAACAAGAAAAGAAAAATCATCTATAAGAGATTAGTAAATCATTTTGTCAATCACATTTTGAAACTAGTTGGAATAAAATAAACTGCTAATTACTCCCCTCCTTTCTTTTATTTTTTTTATAGTACGATGTAAAAATGAATCCCACAATGAATTACACTCTAGTGATTGCATGTGTTCATTTAAACTGGGTAAGTTGTTTAAGCATAGCGAGATGTTTAAGTCAATGTTCATCATAATGAAGATTTAAAAGATGTATTGCCATTATTAGAAAAATATCACTGCATATGAAATGCTATCATGTTTATCAGAAAAAAAATTAAAAACAAAGGTTGCCTTCTCTGTACTTATATTAACTACTAAATAGTTATGACAATCTTTAATACTGGCTCAAAAATTTCTTTATCATACTTATTCAAGAAAGCTGCTTTTAGTTAAAACATAAAAATGGTAGTTACAAGGTTTCTGCAAACATAACTGTCATTCCATTAAGGAAATGGTGCGGCAAACAGTAAATAGTGGCCTCAAGGGAAATGTAAGTATTGATTTTATTACTGTGTTGGTTGGTTTGTATTTGCAATTGTCAACTCTAATTTTGGGCTATGCTTTAAATATCCTTCAAACTGCTTGAGGAAAGGACAATATTAATAGGAATATATTGATAATTATTATTTTTATAGCTTTCAATATCATAAGAGATATTTTCAGTTTTTGATAGCTTGCCTTTTAAAAATAAGAAATTTTAATTTTGCCATACATAGTGAATGAACAACCAACTCATTTTTATTGTCAAATTATATACTCATTTTGTACACTGTAAATCAGTATTCGATTCTAGGAATAAAGTTAATTGCTACGAAAAGTGTAAACATGGTTACACACTTTCTTAATTTAGTTTGAAAATTTAGCTTTGAATTCATTGATATTGAAGTTTTGATTCACCTAAAAAGACATAAAATAGCTATAAAACTAATTGTAAATCTAGGATTTTCATCATATTGGAATAAACTTCAACTCATAGCCTCATTAAATGTAAAATGATCCAACAATGAAAAAAAGAACAAAATTTGCCAACTTAATATAATTAATATGTTTGATAGTATCATCATCATTACCTTCATCATCATCCATTTCGTCTTTACGTTTCGTAAATGACATTCACACACTTATACTAAGGGTGTAATTAAGAGCACAGATCATTTTCTTAAACCATGCCAGAGAGCAACTCTGTTTAATATGTAAATTTTCAACTATACCTACGGGGCTGTAAATATAGTCAGAGTTAAACTTCTACAATTAACTAAAAGATGTGTTTATGCTACACATAAATTTTAGAAACGTCCTCTGTGGAAATCTAAAGAGGTGCAAATTAATATTAAAAAAAAACATTATGGCTGCTCTTCAGATTAAAAAACATAAAGTATTCTTTAGTTCACAAGCCACACAGTATTCTTTAAACATCTCATATCAAAAAGAGAAAGAAAATCTGTTATAAACACACACAAAATCTTCAATATCACTAAACACCAAGTCCCTATATCACGAGGCTACACAGAAGGTCAAAGGAAAACAGTTCTCTTGGTTTAGCGTAAAAGCCATACCTATGTTGCGTTTTAAAATATTTAGAGAAGAGAAATGTCTTAATGAAGTAAAACCTTGCTTTGATTAGAGTCATGGGAATTCTTTGTGCATACTCCATATTAAATACGTGTTTACTGGACTAAGTGTCTCCATACCAAATAATTAAAATTTGATGGATAAATACACAAACTAGCCTCCTTGGTTGGACTATAAACTGTAGACTTGAAACTTAGCTCTGCCATTTACTATATGGTTTAGAGTGAAAGTGACAAGGAGTATTTTTTCATTTGCACTTTGCAATTCACCATCGACTGGAAAGCCTTACACAGAGACTTTGCCCCCTAAATGTTAAGTGAGTGAGACGCATAGAAAAAAATTTAGCAAGGATATCTGAGAGGATTGAAGTTTTTATCTACAAGAACAGGGAGAGATAAAATTAGCGATTATCTAATAATGATCATTCAAAAGTCAACCAAGATTTTGAAAACAACTTTTTGCTCATCTCCACCGTCACCCTTTCTGAGACCATCGTATTGCTTTACGATGCCTGAGATTTTCAAGTTTCTCATTGCAGATACTTCATTCTCCTTCTCACTACCACCACTGACTATGAGCAATTTTAAAGAAAACCCTGGAATAAAACTTAGTGTAAAAAGATCAAGGTTTCTTAATATAGAGTCTAAAAATCTAGGGTCTTTTATACAATATATAGCTCTGTACGTCAGTGATTCTCAAACTTTTAGGTTTCAGGATCTCTTCATAAACATTGGTTATATCTGTCAATATTTACCATATGAGAAAAGAACATTGAGAATTTTAAACATGTTTATTTATTAATTAAAAATAGCTACAAGTTCAGTGTATGTTCTCATAAATAACATGTTTTAATGAGACAAAAATGTATTTTCCCAAAAAATACACTTTTGTAAAATTCTTTAATGTCTGGCTTAAGAGAAGTCGTTTGGATTTTCATATCCATTTCTGCATTCAGTCTTTTGTGATGTCACAAATCATGCACGCTCTAAAAAACTCCAGTATATGCATCAGAAAATGAGACTTTTTAAAGGTAAATAAGGTCTTAGCATCATTGTGAAAAAAATTTTGATCTCTTGGCTCCCTGAAAGTGTTTTGAGAACCCTCCCCTCCATGGGTCCTGGGACTACACTTCAAGAACTGCTACTATATCTGATGACATTTTAGAACATCCGGGCTACGTATTAATTTAGTAAGTCAAATACCATCCTAATGTGACTTCAGACAACAAGAACAAGATAAGAAAAGTTGCTCTAAAGTTTCTTATAGAAAACTGATTACCTTCATACCTACAATTGAATTTTTTAAAAGGTAGTAATAAGAAAGGGAATCCTTTCTCTAGACTTAATATTACCTCCCAAGGAATAAGTCGTTACTTGTGATTTTGAGGTGACCAGACAACGCACAGAGGTTGGTAAAAGTTAGAGGTGTCTTTAAACATTGCTTTTGCAGTCTTAAATAAAAAGCCTCACTTTGTACCTCAACCACTTCATCTGGAAAGTGAGAATAATATCTGTTTAAGAGCAACTTAGAATTAAGTGAGATGATGTACATGAAGCATAAAGTATACAGAGCTAGGTAATTAATAAAAAGAGCAATTATTAAGTAGAAAAGTCAAAGTTAAGATCCCCAAATGTTGAGGTCAGACAGAAATGAGACAGGACCGAGATGCTGAAGAAGCTGTGTGAGCTCTGTCTCTCATGTGTACTATATCAATAATCAAGGATGAGTATCAAATTATGGCACATATTAGATAATGAGTGTATATAAAGCACCTGTCATAGAACTGATACAAGAAGGATACGAAGGAGAAGGAAGTGCCTGAAAAAAAATGAGAGAATTTTGCCATGTCAATTTGGAGTTTATAAAATTATAGAGAGGAAATTATAGCCATTCTTAAGAAATATTAGATGAGAGGAGCAGATTTAAACACAAATAGAAAAATAGTTAATACACTATGAGCATTAAAAGAGAATACAGTTTGAAACTGGTAAGTTCTAAAAATATACGCAGAACTTGACCATCTCAATTTTAACAGGGAAAAATGCAATATTATTCCAAGGGGTTCTTATAGTTCTTTAACAGTAAAGCCTCCACCTTTAGTCTCTGTATGACCCAGATTCGCCCAGGACATGGTTCAGAAGAGGCATTCAGTGAACTGGCATTCCAAATGAAGGCAGTGTATTATAATTAACATTTATGTGATGCTTTGGAGTTTAGGAAACATTAGTAGAATTTAAAAATATATGTAATTGCTAGGGAGCGGCCTCAGAGTTCAGATTTTTAGAAACAAGAATAGTGCACAATATTAACACACAAGAACACACCACCGTAGAATGATAGGAAAAATTAGCAGGGGAGTTTAAATATACACATCTTCCTCAACTTGTTATTTGGCTGTGTCCCAATAAACACATCATAAGTTGAAAATATCCTAAGTCGAAAATACATTTAATACACCTAACCTACCCAACGTCATAGCTTAGCCTAGCCCACCTTAAACATGCTCAGAACACTTACGTTAGCATACAGTTGGGCAAAATCATCTAACACAAAGCCTATTTTATAATAAAGTGTTGAATATCTCATGTAATTGATCGAATACTGTACTGAAAGTGAAAAACACAACGATTATCTGGGTACAGAAGGGTTGTAAGTGTCTCGGTTGTCTACCCTCGGGATCACGTGGCTGACTGGGAGCTGCAGCTCGCTGCCACTGCCCGGCATCATGGGAGAGGATCTTACTGCACATGCTAGCCCAGGGAAAGATCAAAATTCAAAATTCTAAGTAGTTTCTACTAAATGCATATCACTTTTACACGACAGTAAAGTTAAAAATACAGAAGCGGAACCTTTGTAAATTGGGGATTGACCGTAATGTTGGATTGACTAAAGCCAGGAATTAAACTGAGATAATATAAAATACTCTGGGGGGTTATTCTATTTTTATCATTTTTAAGCTATCAGTTAACAAAGAAGGGGAGAAATATCCTTTTATTGAAGATAGCATAAATGTTCAAACCAACTTTTTGTGATGTCTTATAATTCAGAGGTAGTAATACACTCTGAAAACATTTTTCTGATTGTCTAGATTCTACAAAATTAATCAGATCTTTTATGTTGTAAAATTTTAAGACCATCTGCAAGCTTTTATAAACAACGGATCTAAATTATTTATTATATCAATCATTGAAAGAATAGATGCCAAGCCATGTCCAGATGACTTAGCTAATATGTTTTAATTCGTAAATGAAAGCTACACATTCCAAATAATCGATAATATTCCTAGTGGAATTTTTATTTCTATCAAAATTTCATTTCTAGGTTCCCAGATGCATTCAAAGCAAGCATGAAAATTTAATTTTTAGACTGCAAAATGTCAAATGAATGTTATACATTTTAAAATTCAAGAAAGTGCTGTAGAGTGGGAATATACAGGAAAAAAAAAAAGAAAATAGTAAGAGTATGTATGCTTTCAGCCAAAAGTATTCATAATCCTTAACTTAAGAGATTTTAAAGGTCAATAATAATGGAACATTTCCATTTTTCGTCATCATTTCCCATGGTGAAGTAAGTAAAATATATTGAATAACTATGACAAACTATGAAGAAGAATCCGTTTGTGTTCACATTAAATTTGATTAACACACATGCTTTTTGAAAATAAAATCCTAAACCTTCCTAAGAAAAATATAATCTTGAATATTTCAGTTAATTACTTAAACACTATAATTTAATAATATAATTTCCAATTAAAAAACTTTGTTGCACATTTTAAAAAATTGAATAAAAAACGTTTACATAAATTTGACAGTTTTTGATATCTCATATACATGAAATCACGCAGTATTTCTCTTTCTATGACTGGTTATTTCACTTAGCTGGAGTGAGGAGCGAATAAGAAGTTGCTAATTAACAGGCATTAAGTTTTAGTTAAGCAAGATGAATAAGCTCTAGAGATCTGCCATACAACATTGTACCCATAGTTAACAATATGTGTTGTACCCTTAGCAATTTAAGAGGGTAGAGCTCATCTTAAATATTCTTGCCAAATTGAAATAAAACTCTTCCAAAAGATAATAGTATGAAAGAACGTGAAGTGCACCTTTGTATAATTCTTTCAGTGTATTAAATGAATTCCAATTGATAGAACATAAACATTTAATATATTTTAAAAGGCAATCTATTAAAATAAATAATTTGCTTGATTATGGATATCATTAATAAGGAAATTTGCAGGAAGTCTTGGGCTGCTACCCGTAAGTATATTACCATGACAAAAGTAGTTTATTAAAAATATACACTTTATGTAATAGATCTACAAATATATAATGAATTCCTATCATTTTAAAGAAAATTATTTAATTTATAAAAATTCATTCTCAAAATGCATTTTTTCATAATTGAATGTTCAGAGATTTAGAGATATATAACATAACTTCCTACTAAGGAAACACCACTTTGCTTTTATAGATATTTTATTGCATCAATGGAAATTTCTCTGTATCCTTCTATGACTAAACTCATAAGCTATAACATAAAAATTACTATCAACAATGTAGACCAGCCATAAAATTCAATTAAAAATCCCTAGATTTTAAGCAGTTATAGAGCATAATGTGTAAACATGAGCTGAAGTGATGTGTAGCTCCTAGAGCATGTCACATTTAGAAAATAAACGTTTTAACTATTTCATCATCACTTTCTCGGTGCATAGAATCTTGAGGGCTTTTTATTTATCTTTAGATCTCACTGGAAAAGTTAGTGCTTTCATTAAAGAACAACTGATATGCTCATAGTTTTTCTCAGTTAAATCTGTTTAGCAATATTATTTTCTGTATGTTTTGGTGATCCAAAACATATATTCCTTGTCAATTCGTTATTTCAGTGAATCTTGATTGCAGGCACTGTTCTGGGCACAGGGATTAGCAATGATGAGCAAACTGGACAACAAACTCCCAGCCCCAAGGGGCTGATAGTCTAATAATTATATGCTCAATAAATTACATGGTGTGTCAGATTGTGATACGTTCCATGAAGAATAATAAAACAGGAAAGGAGAGTAGGGAGTACACATTTACTGAGGAGGTAGGTTGCAATTTAAAATATAGTTGTTGGTAAAAGCCTTAAAAAGAAGGTGACTTCTGAAGGAGATAAGAGAACAAGAACTATGAATATCTGGAAGAAGAGGATTCCAAGGGGGAAAAGACATGCAAAGACTCCAAGGCAGGAGTGTTCCTGGGATATTTGAGAAATGGCAGGGAGGCCAGAGTTGCTAAAGGTGAGTGAGTGAAATTGTGCTTGGGATGGAAGCCAGGCAGAGTGGAAAAGAAGCCAGGAGCTCATCATGCAGGGGATTATAGGCTATCTAAAAGACTTATTATTTTACTCTACATGAAATAGGAAGAACTGGGACAGTGTACAAAGAGGAGTGACCTGATCAGACATAAGAGTTCACAGGCCTAGTCTGCCTGTAAAGGAGAAGGGAGGAATCAGGGAATCAGGTCAGGAGACCTTCACAATGAACCGAGCGAGGGATGATGAAGGGGTAACAGATGGGTGGGTCTGTGGACACATTAGACGTGGGTATAAGAGAGGGAAGATGGTTCCAAATTTGAGGCATGGGCAGGTAAGTAGAACAATGGAGTTACCAATAAGGAAGATGAGAAGGCTGAGGAATAAGCAGTTTTGGGGTAAGGCTATCAAAAGATCTTTTTAGAGATTTTAAATTTATGTCCCAAACTGAGCTCCTAATCAAGTAACAATTTAAGAGGTAAAGTCCACAGGTAGAGACACTAACATTGAAATGTGTTTTTTTCACTTATGAAACAAATGGCTGATGAATGGATGGTCTCAAATTATGCACCTCCTTCATAGCTTATTGTTTAGGTTTTCACGGGAAATAGTATATCTTAAAAATATAAAATAGTTTATTTAATATTTCTTTGTTTTCAGGTTTCTCACTCATTAACTCATTTATTCATTTAATTCATTCACTGAGTGGCCACTGAATGAGAGTCATTGTTCCAAATACAGGGAAATAAAGAGAGGATAGGGTTCTGCTCTAAAGTTACTCACAGCCTATGGAAGGAGTAACAAGATACCACGGTGTTTATACATTTTGAAGATTTGGAAAGCAAAGTGGAAAAATGTATAGTTTATACACACTGTGCTCATATATATGGTTTAATGCAGTGTGGTTGTAATAACTGTACTAGAAATCGATGTGACATTTAAAAGCATGCAAACAAAGAAAAGGGTGATATAAGGAAGACTATTTACTGTTATATGAAAATTGAGAAAATGGAATCATAAGGCTCAATGAGTTACATTATCTCATAATATTGTATTAGACATAAATGAAGATGCATCTTCATTTACTATTTTACAGATATGAACAAGGCACTATAGGTCAAGTGCATGCTCACTGGAGTAGGGGATGTCTCCATAGAAAAGGGAACATTGGAAATGTAGTTAATGAAGGAAAAATGACATTTTTGGCAGAGGGAACAGCAAGTTTGAATTTATAGAAGCATAATAAATAAATAACTTTGTGGGCAAATGGGTATAGCTAGAGCTTTGAAAGAAAGGTTGGGGTATTGAGAGGGACACATAAAAAGATGGTCCAACAACAGTGCATTTAAATTTAATATCCATTTTCAATTCCAAAGATTTAAAATTAAGTCTAAATCAAGCTTAAAGAAAACAGGTATTTTGAATAATGTCACTCAAATAAACCAGTCACTTCAAATTTACATATTGGTTTACTTCTCAGATTAGTATAACAAGGTATCATTTTTGTGATGCAGCATGAATTGAGAGTCTTTCTGATCTAGAATCTCAAGACACTTGTTTAGAGTGGTATTGTCTTTTCTAAAATGACACTATGTGTGTTTGTATACTAATGTTGTATAATACTTACCATTTGGGCCAAAGGTTTAAATGTACATGATTTTTCCCCTAGGAAAGACAGACATTACTGGAAAAGCCCTCTACCCAGATACCTTCTCCACCTCCCTCATTTTGATTTCTTTGCCAGACTCACATCAGTTCATGCTGTGGTTGGGTCTGCAGACTTTGGCATCCAATCAGCATTCAAATCCCAACTCAGCCATGTCAAAGTGCGTGATTTGGGGGAATTTGTTTGATTTCTCAACGTCTCAGTTTACTCCTAGATCAGGAGATAAGCATCATTGTCCCTGCCTCCTTACTACATTGTCGTGTTGAATGGCTTGACACAGCTAAAACACAGTGGCCTGTCCATTCATAGAAAGTGCTCAATAAATTGCGGGCACTATTATTAACATTGAAGGAGGAGGGCAGAAATAAAATTAGTTAAACACTTTATATTAATATGCACTATCTGTAATTTTGTTTCATTTCACCATAGTCCTTGGAGACTTGGAAAGACCTAACTGGGACATGATGTAAATATTTTGATAAATTTTACTATTTAAAATTTATTAATGTTTGCTCGTCTGTCCTATAAACTGCTTTTGTGTTATGGAAAATATATATAAACAACTCTTTATTTCCTATTGGTTTACATCACAAGCTTTCCTCTAAAATAATGTTCACTTGAGTCCTGATTAAGTTGCCAGTCCTCAAAAGCCTACTTAAAGCACTATATATTCAAAAAGTTGCATCTGCCACCCTTTTTCAACTTGAACTACCATTTATCAGATATTTAACACAGAAAACCTGTTTTCATAGCTCTACTTCCAATTCAACTAAGAATCTCCCTCAGCAGTAGTGAAAATTATGTGGGAACAATACTCTTGAGCACCAGAAATGTGCTAATTTTCCACATTTTTAAAGGAAAATAATCTTAGTACAAATTTACCTCTGATTATTCTTACAAATTATTCATTCTCAAAGGAGGGTCGGCATTCATCCTTCGAAAGTGTCTTAGTCTTAGAGTTCTCCTTATTTAAATTTGAATAAAGCTCTTATTTATATCAGGATATAGCTCAAAACATATCACTTTCCTGAACCGCAAAACTCTATTGTTAAAATCTAAAGATAAAATAAGTCAAAATCTGACAATATTATTATAATTTTAAACTTCATGCTGATAAAATAAATAGACACATGAGCATTGATTTCAAAAATGAGTTTTAACAGAATGGCAGAACTGCACTATTCACATACTTAAAACAACCTAATACCACTTCAGACAAAATTGCTGAAATTCTCTGATCCACAAATTAGAAGCAAGTGAGTGGCTAAATCAAATGAATTAGGAATAAAATTTCATTAAACGTAATGTAATTCAGACCTTAAAGAGATTTGTGAACTATACAACCTGAATGGCAAAAATGCAGTTAAACAATCCTTGGGCTTTCGGGAGTGAAAAAATGACATCCCCTCCCCTGTTCTGAACAAAAGCAAAAGACAGAAGCTCTGCATCCCATCTACTCATGTACCTTCTTCAGAGTTTAATTTAACAGAGATTTCGACAAAGCTTTAAGCACTTGAATTGGCATGGTAGACCAGGAAAGATAAATTGAGACACATCTTTCCACGTGTGCATCATGATGTGCGCACAGAAATAAAATTGACTTCAACCCCCCAAATGATATACCTTCCTTCTTTCTGTCTTTGTATTATTTTGAATCAGTAACTTTATTAACATGGGAATGATCTGTTACACCCTCATTAATTCTATACTAATTATGCTAACGTTAAACATTTTGTTAGTGCGGGTAGTATAACAAAAACAACATTCAGGTTTTTTGCATTAATTCTTCATACAAGCAAACTCATTTATACACACACACAAATAAGGAAATTTAGAGGACTGAGATCCAACGTGGGAATGTGTTTGAATAATAAAGATACAAAGTATCTGAGGTGAGAAATCAGGGTAAAAATCTTTACCATAATTTCCATTCTTAGTATCAAATCATAGTCACTGGAATTAAGGAGAATGCCAAAAAAATCATGTGGCAATATCTCAATATCTTAATCAGTTGTTTGAAACTCAGGGAAGGAGAAATTATGGTTATGTATTTGTCACCAAACAGAATGTAACTAAAAGATCCAAATATGCTTGATTACCATGACCAATGAGAAAGTAATTGATGTTGTAGAAAGAACACAGATTTTGAAATCAAAATTAGTGGATTCAAATCCTTCAATGCACTAGCTTGGTCAAGTCATAACAACTTTCAGAGTCTCTGTTCCTTTTTTTAAAATACTGCAAAGCTTATGCAAAAAATATTCATTCAGAAATAATGGCATATAAGATAATTCTAGTGGAACATTTTCCCAGTTTTTCCAACTATACTGCCCAAATCTTGGGATATAGGTGGATGTATTTAGTTTAACAAAGCCTCTCCATGCAATTCTGACTTGTCCGCACTTATAATTGTGAAGCCATAAAATAAAGATCCAGGAAACGATGTTATACAGAAAAAAGCCAGGAAAGGAGCAGAATAAAAATCCAGGATCCACTATAGTTTTCTTCAAATATCCAGAGGACTCTCACACTCCGAATGTTCTTTCTATACAATTCACATAAATACTTTCTAACAGTCAAACCTTTCCACAGAGGGAACTGTGTAATGGATATGAGATAACTAGTAGTTTTCAAATTTATACTGACAAAAATATGTAAAGAGGCCTCAAATCATAAAAAGTTAGTTAGACTGCAATTCAGTGGTTCTCAAAACAGCTCTTCATTGGGATCACCTGGAACTTTTTAAAAATACCAATACATAGATTTTACTCGTAGGGATTATGATTTCATTGATTAGAAGTCCAGGTATTGGGGCCGGCCGGGTAGTGCAGCAGTTAAGTGCACACGTTCCGCTCCGGTGGCCCGGGGTTCAGTGGTTTGGATCTCAGGTGCAGACATGGCACCACTTGGCAAAAGCCATGCTGTGGTAGGTGTCCCACGTATAAAACAGAGGAAGATGGGCATGGATGTTAGCTCAGGGCCAGTCTTCTTCAGCAAAAAGAGGAGGATTTGTGGTGGATGTTAGCTCAGGGCTAATCTTCCTCAAAAACAAAAAAAAAAGATGTCAAGGTATTTTTTTAAACACCTCTGGGAAGATTCTCACGTGCAATTAGGACTGAAACACCCTGAACTAGGTGAACTATCTGGTCTCTTGCAACTCAGATCCCATGATTCCAGGAAAAATTTGATTTAAATAATCATATATGTGCCAAAGTAGGATTTGCTTTATACTCTCTATTAACCCAAAAAAGTTCAAAGAATTAGCAGGCAAATAACATTGTTTTCTCTTCTGGAAATAGTTTATTTACATATGTCCCTGCCCCTTTTTGCCTGCCTGAGGCAAGCGGGATAAGAACTCCGGGAGTCCACAGGGAGATGGTAAAAATCTCCCAGGCATTTTCAAAGTGATTAATATATTTGAGCCTGCGATCTATGTGAAAAATATATTCTTATAGAACAGAAATATTTTGTCTAACTTCCCTCAGCGGGAAAATACATAGTGGGAAGAACATATTATTTTTTAATTGTTTATGTTGCATTACATACTTATCTTTCAAACTGTCCTTCAACACAGTACTACATAGTAATTTATTACTAAGTATGTCTTGCTTTCTGGATTTTATTTTTTATTTGTTTTGTAATTGTTCAAGTTGATATATGAATTTGATGCTTCAGATATAGAATGGGACAGGAAATATGTTTTGATACTTTCACCCTTTCTCTTTTTTCTTTGAGGAAGATCAGCCCTGAGCTAACATCTGTTGCCAATCCCCCTCTTTTTGCTGAGGAAGGCTGGCCCTGAGCTAATATCTATGCCCATCTTCCTCTACTTTACATGTGGGACACCTATCACAGCATGGCTTGGCAAGCGGCCATGTCCGGACCCGGGATCCCAACTGGCGAACCCTGGGCCGCCGAAGCAGAAAGTGCGCACTTAACCCGCTGCACCACTGGGCCAGCCCCAACTTTCACCCATTTTATGCTATTGGCTGAATCCTGTAGGATCAGAAGCTCCTTCATCCATCTTTTTTCTAAACAAAATAAGAACAGACATTATCTTGTTTTAAAGACTTGTGAGGACTGTTCCTGATACAAATAAAATCAGTGCCAACTTGATTATTATCACTTCAAAATGTTTCACGGTTTGCAGTCGAAAAATAAAAGATGAGGAAAATTATATTTCACACCTATGAAGCCAATGTAATCATAGATCGTATAGCATATTTTAAAAAATTCTACAACAAATTACGTTGTCAGTTGCCAAAACAGACTATTTCAACATTTGGCTCTCTTACACATTTTGTGTATATTATGTAATATTCCTATACGTAATTTGGGTAATGCTAAACAATGAGGCACAATTATCCAGATATTTAATACAGTAAACATTCTCAGATTTAATAGGAATCTAATATGAAGGGAATACTACTGGTTCATGCAAGTATATGGACTAATGGTTATTTGGAGGCACAGTGAAATTGGATTATCAGGCTAGCTGGCTTCATTGAGCTAACTTGATTCCGTAAAAGAGGGACTATCAAAAAAAGTGTTTTACACTCTGGGAAATTTGACACAAAACCTCTTATATCTTTTCAACATTTCCTCCCAAAATTAAATTTTGTATTGTGTATCCAAGCATGCATATTTCTTAAAGTGTTTTCTAAATAAATACGAAACAAACTACATCATTGAAAGTCACTAAATGATTTGGCCAAATAGGAAACACTGTTAAAAGAAAAATCTGTGTGTGTTTTCTTTAATTACAAAGACCATATCTAATTTTAACTGCCTCCTTTTTTTCTTAATAATGAGCTGACCTTCTATTCTCCTTAACCCTTTTCTATCAAAGCCATCTACACCCACTTTGCCTTCTGTTTCTCTAATCTGCAATTATTTATGTTTTCTTCATGCTGCTTTGTCCGCCATGGGAGCAAAATTGTATTTGGTGAAATATAGAGCTAATTATACCATGAACCCAGCAACAAAAAGACAGAGCAGATGTTACTTCAGACGTGCTAGAAGTCCTCATGCTTAATGTGCATGTAGTAAAACACTGAGCAGAGTCGTCAAAAACAATATCTAATCAAGGCACTTTTAGACATGCAAATCTTTTTAACACCGGAGTTAAATGGAGAAATTCTGTCAATAATATTTTCAGTACTTACCATGTGCTTGCCAGAATAATTATACTAGGTAGTGATTTCTAATTAATATAATAAATGTGTGAGTCCACATTGTTTCTATTGGGGGGGGCGGGGGAGAAATCTAGGAAGGCAGAAATGGAGATCATATGCCATGAGTTAATAATACAACACACAATGTTTTCATTGAGAATGTGTTTCCATAATGCCAAAATAAACTGCTTGAATATTTTTTAAATGGATGAATAAAATACATTTTATTTCATTATATGCTTTTTATTCACAGTGAATCATTTAAATTATGTATTTCACTGGGTATTGAATTGATAAAAGTTAACATCAGTTTCTCTTTGCTTAACTTATATTTTCATCTCCAATTCGGTTTCATTTTTGTTTTGTAAATAGGTGGACACATAAATATGTCATCGCAACTATCATGACACAATGCTTATTTTTTTTGGCAAAAACTGAAAATAATTTTTGACATACTGGATTTAAATCAATATTACTTGTCATGAAGAAAGTGATTTCCTGCCTTGTGACCCATAGACAAATGGTAAAGTATTCTAGGAAAGTACCAAAATGCTTATCACGCTGTGTAGTGACTAAAAACAAGTCCAACCACATTAGTTTGAAGTCACTGTAAGAGGGCAGTATTTTAATGACATACTTTCCACTGAAAGAAGTGTGCCTACACCACAGGATGTAAAGCCCCTTCTGAGATCTAAAACTTAGTGGGCTCAGCACAGCAAACCTCCCTCCTGGTGGGTGTTAAACGTGTGCATTGAGTGGCTGGGCTGGGTATCATTTTCAATGTTTATTTTAGGAAAATAAAGTACCTCTCTGCAAAGCTGAGATAGTCGAGCTAAAGAATTCCATCATATTAAGAAGTGTATAATGTGCTCTCTTTTCTGTGTTATATGCAAAGTCTAAAATGAAATAGTGTCTGGTTTATACAAATAACCACTTTTCAAACATTCTATGTTGGCCAGTTATAAATGGGATAAAGGTTCTAACAGCTAATATTTTACACAAATTACCTATTGAGAGAAATACATATTTATATGATGGAAACATTACATTAGTCCAAAATTTGTGTTTTAATTAAACTAAATTATGTATGTGATATACATATATACAATATATACATAATGCCCCATGTAAGTAAAATTATGAATATTACTAGTTATTGTTTCTTTATTATGAAGGAGAATGGAGTCCTACTTCCATTTTCAAAAGAATGTGGCAGTAACTTTGAAAATATTGATATTCCTCTCAATGCTGAATATAACACTTGAAATTATATATCTAGTCAGTCTCTTCTAGTTTAAGCCATTATGTCAGAATATGAGAAGGTTGATATGATATGTTCATAAAAATTGCCTGATATAATGAACATATTTTTCAAAACTCTACTTATGAAGTTTAATTTTACCATATTCAATCAATAGCAAACTGCAATATAAAACCATTTCATGTAATTTAACAACCATCACTGATTATTGATATTTTCAAATCTTATTTTCCAATTGGTTGATTTTTTTATTTATCCCATGTTTCAAAAAGTATTTAAACACCTAAATGTGTAGTTACCATAAAAATAGTTATTTAATCAAGAATTATCAAATGAAATCATTATTAAGTTAAAAATGAGTTAAATATTCTAAAAGACAAGTAAAACAAACAAAGTCAGTCCTTCAACTTTCCACAGTGGAATTTAACTACTTTGATATTCAATAGGCCAAACAGAACCATTGCAGACTAAATACTAATTGTAACTCTACCAGCTTTGTTAATCTGGGCACTCAGAAGAATGGACAATTTCTCATGAGGCCGAACTATTAAACACTACTTTGGAAAAGTAAAATATCCAAGTTGAGGGATTCTGGCTTCACAGTTTCCAATAATTTGGGCCCTTTTAGGAAGTAAGACTAATCAAGGTGAAATAACTGAAATGGAAATATAAAAGCATATCTTGTCCCAGCTTGATTCTTGGTATCTAAATAGAAGTTACCTCAACCAGTAGATTATGAGAGTAAACTCCACACTTTAAAGAACCCAGGTGTCAAATGGCAATGGAGCTATTCACTCATTTAACTCTTCCTACATCAAAGGCACTATCTCATCATCTCTTGCATCATATCCTGCTAATAAGTCAAAACAAAGGGACTTTCAAATGAGCTATTTTGCCTACTAGTATTTTAATCAAAATAGTAAACAGAAATACTTCTTTTGATCTCACTTAGCTTTTTTCCCCCATTGGCAAAGTGGTCTATAAATATATACATGTATGAAGCAACATTTATGCAAAATGGCTTGAATTGAAGAGGCATTACAGATGTAGTTCACTTTAATCAAATGCATTATATCAAAATGTTTCCTAAGTAGCCGATTGACTTAAAACTTGATTTGATAAAACTCCTAATTTACATGAAACATTTCAGGAAAAATCCATAGATGAGAATGCCTGTATATTAAAGGAAACTAAATGTTTAATATATTTAGTTCACCAAATCAATAACCATATTTTAAAAATACTAAACTTCTACTACTTGCTTCATCGCCTTGCTTAAATCATACACTGTTTTAATGTAGTAGGTTCATTTTTGAAAGAAGTAAATAAAATAACAAGATGTGATTTTTAATACTAAAAGAAATATCTGAGTATGGCTAATTTCTCTTCCTGAAATCACAAGATCAATAATTAGAAATATTTTAAAATTCCAAGGATTGAAACATTTGGTTTAGTGTGCACAAGACACTAAACTTTAATGAAATAAATTTAAAATAATATAGCTATTGAATGTACTAAATGTAATAAAATAATGTTTCATGGTGTAAATACTTAGAAGTTGATTCCTTTCTATATAATAAAAACATGTATTCACATAACATTGTTAAGTTTTATCAAAGAAATCTTTCCCACAAAAAAGCTGGCTCACAGTATAATAAAAGATGTTGTGTAATGTGAAAAATGAAAATTTGATTCTTCCTGTTCACCAATTCTAAGTTATACTTCTCTCAATGAAAAAAGCAAATTACAATGTCCTTATCTTTCCGCATGCAGAATCTACAAAAAAATATGGAGGAGGAAGAAGCAAAGGCAGACACTGTCTCCCAGATTCTCAATCTGTGTAATCCAAAGTGATTGGTGCAGCGGTTAAGTTCGCATGTTCTGCTTTGGCGGCCTGCGGTTCACTGGTTTGGATCCCTGGTGCAGATCTATGCACCGCTTGTCCAGCCATGCTGTGGCAGGTGTCCCACATATAAAGTAGAGGAAGATGGGCATGGATGTTAGTTCAGGGTCAGTCTTCCTCAGCAAAAAGAGGAGGATTGGTGGCAGATGTTAGTTTAGGGCTAATCTCCCTCAAAAAAAAAAAAAAAGCGATTTCTGAACTCTGCTGATGAAGACAAAATACATTGTACTAAACTGAATAATAACTTATACTCTACACGGACTGCAGATGACTTCATTGTGTCTGGTAATACTTTGTAGCTATTCTATGTTTGTCTGGCAAAAGTGACACACCTACTAGTGAAGCTGCATTCTTGTGACACAATGATCAATAATGGTGTTCCTCCAATTTAGCACTCACTTGCTCTGCTAGTTTATGGGGGTGCTAACTCTTCTCCTATTGGTATCGAAACCAATGACACCCTATAGGATGACTAAATTTGCAATAATGCTTAATACATCATAGGCATTATGATATATATATGTAGAGAGAAGACAGAAAAAGACACAGAGACAGAGAGAGATTAAAACTGAATGTAACAAAGATTTTGTTTAAGTTGTCCAGTTTAATACTCTTTTTATCCTGTTTCTTACAAGGTAAAGATTGCTTCTTACTAAATCAATTTGATAACTGCCAGTGTAATGAATTCACATTTACAAAAAAAATTAGTGAATGTTAATCTTAAACTTATTCTCAGGAAATAGAGAATCTAAAATAGAAATATTTTATTTCTAAAATAGGAGTATTAACATGATTACTGATATGACAGATATGAAAAACCTTCTTGGTTGCCTGCATACAAAGGTATCAAGAGGTAGAATGAGTGTTGAATTTATGTTGTGGAAAATTGGTCCCAAGTTGGTTTTCCACTTCATCAGAAAGCACTTTTGTCTTGTATGCAAACAGTTAATGAAGCATGCCAACACTGAATTGTTTTAACGAGTGTTAGAAATACTTCACCTTTTTTCCTTTCTTTTCTTTTTGGAAGTTTTAATACTAACATAATGAGACACCTTAAACTTCAAAAATCCCAATTCTATTTTTCAGGTAGAGTGAAAGAATAATATAACTATTCATCATTTAAATATTTTCATTTTCATTTATGAATTATTCTCCAGTGAAAGGTAGCAAAAGATCCATCAATCCTGCTGCACGATAATAAATGTATGAGAATGATCTAGTCATTACATTTTCATCCAGAAGCCTACCTTTCGTTTGAGTATTTTGAAGAAGTGAGCCTTTTGATTTAGTTTTTAAAGCCTCTGGCAGGTGGCAAAATTTTGTTCCAACAACACTCATGTGATTGGGAACAAAGGAATTCTTTCAGAAGGTTTGTGGTTTTACCTTTATACCACTTTCAAAGAAAATGGGATGATCATTTCTTTCATATTAAAATTAAAACAAACATAAGGGGCAGGAAAAATTACACATTATAACAAATAATTGCACCTAAAAAAAAGAGCTTTTCATAGATTTATTCAGACTACACTTTATACTTGTAAAAACAAAGTGTTCACCTGCATAACTTTTTCACAGTATGATAATTTAATCCTTACTTTGCATGCCTTCTATTTTAATATTTAAAATCTGCATTTTAAATTCAAGTGTACAGACTCATTATTGTTTTGTATAAAACATTACACCTTATATGCTACAATCTTAATATTAGAGTTAGGTTGTAGAGTTACTAATCCATGTAATTCTAAAATATTATTACTAAGTGCTTCAAATACATACATTTCTGATATCAGTATTACTTGGAAAAAAGAAAATCTGTACGAAATGCTGTACCAAAATAGGCTTAGCTTTACAAGCCAAGTTAAATTATCATCAAATATAAATGGGATTCGTCTCTTAGAAGTTTGGTTATTGGTGTTTTAATTCTACTAGAAATAAACAGTCGATAAAAGTGACTGCTAGGTCATGGTAAACTTATTTCACTAAGTATATACAAAGATTTTCATCAGCAATAACACATGTATTCCTATTTCAGGGCTGATGCCTTATGGAGTGTAGGTAAACATAATAAATTGCAAAATACCAACAAAATTCAGAGTGCAAGTCAGGCATACCATTTTCAAAGCAACAGAGGTCACAGAAAAGCAAAAACTTTTTAAATGAGAAATATTGAAAATTATTGCATTTGTCCCCTTATTTTATAAATGAAGACTCTGATGCCCAGAACTATTAAATGATGAGTATTAGCTCAGCATCATGCCACTCTATCACAATTTCCATATTCATAGGCATGATTTACATTATGAATTAGAAATAACTTCAAAATATTTGTAATAGAGTTTATCTTACGGGTAAGCTATATATTGTGAATTTATCCTTAAGAGAGGTAATACTGAATTAAGAACTGAGTCACTTGCAAACCAATTTTATACCACATCAGGAAAATATTTTTCCTGAACAGTATGACTGGTTGATGTCATGGATGTATATTCAAATCCCAGGACTAATATCTAGCATTTACATAAAACAAATCAGTTTTAAAAGATTTTCATACATATTAAAACTTATTTCACTCATCGAAGTTATTAACAAGATATCATGATGTCCATCCTACAAAAGAGAAAATGGAATATGTGGGCTTAGCTCAAAACACAAAGTAGCACACAACAAAACCAAGACACAAACTCAGAACTTCTGATTTTATAAACTGTAATGCCTCCCAGATGACACTTTCACTCCACATTAGACTTGTCTATGGCATTTATTACCATATGCCTACTGGAAGATTCTTAACAATAAACTTTATTCTGAAGTCCTTAAATATAAGTAAATCAATCAAAATATTCATTTTTAAAAATGTCTCAGATCAGTTCTACAGTGAACAATATTTCAAATGAGGAATGTGATAAATCTGCTCACTTAATTTAACATAAAACTAAATTATTCTAGAATCAATAAGGACTGAAGTGTAGTGGTGCTTCAAAAGGAAAATACATGGGCTTGAGCATGCCAATTTTACTCCCCCTATTATTTTTCTATAATAATTATGTAGTGATTTGTGCCAGTGGGAGGATGGGAGCCTCTGCAAACTTTAAAGGCATGGTCCACAGTGAAGTTACTGAGTACATGCCATGAATATATGGGCCTTGTTTGGGGATATAAAGGGATAAATGTTTGGGGAAATAACTGTATCTGCCCTTGAAAAGACACTGTACAATTCAGGAAGATATGAAAGGAGCTCTAATCCACACGCAAATTTGGACAAAAGACATATGGATTGGGTTTTTTTGTTTTCTTTTGCTTTATTTTAAACTTTGAAAGGAGAAAAATAATAACCCTCTCTCTAAAGCAAGTAACATTTTATGAGTTGTTAAGCAACAACATCAATACTATAATAAAGCTCATTTTGAACCATTAATAAATATGATTGATTATGTAATATTAAGTGGATCATTGTGTGCCCAGTCAGCGGATAGGAACTACGGAGACTAAAAAATAGAAATAGAAGAAAGTGCACACCATCCATATCCTTAGAACAGAAGAATGATCTTTCCCTTTCCCTTTTTGTCACCGTATCAGGCCATCACTGAATTTATTTTACTTTATATACAGTCATGTGATGCTTAGTGATGAGGATCATTCTGAGAAATGCATCATTAGGTAATTCCGTCCTTGCGTGAACATCATAGAGTGTACTTACACAAACCCATATGGTATAGCCTACTATACACCTAGGCTATACAGTAGCAATCTAAGGGAAGCATCATTGTATATGCGGTCCGTCATTGACAGAATCATCCTTATGCAGCTCATGAATGTACGTGCAAACGTACATATGTACTTACATGTATAGAAATACATATGTGTATCACAATGATATATAGATACAGATACATGTCAAAGTTTTCCTAGTGCTGTGTACATACTGTAAATAAGAAACCATGTTCCTTTAGTCCAGATTGAAGACTGAAATAGACTAATATAATATTAGCTATTTTTCTAGTAAATACAGCTAAGTTGTAAGCTGATGTTTTCAGAAATTAACTTTTTACCTTGATAAATGCAAAAATTTATATTATTAAGAACTCATTCTTGATATTAAGTTAGTAAAAGGAGGAAACATTCTCATCTTGATAAATATACTTCCCAATACCCTCAGGGAATATCATATATCAGGAAGAAATAAGAGACATATTCTCCATAAATCTAAAGGAAGAAAACCAATATTCAACTTTGTTTTTGAAGTCTGGGCAATTCATTCAGATGAGATACTGAAATATGAAAAAAAAAAGAAGCAAAGCTACTATGATAGAAGAGGGGGAAAAAGTGTTCCTATTTGCAGTTGATATGATTGTCTTTCTAGAATTTCCAAATTGAAAAGATGGACAGCAGAATAATTAGGATTCTGTAAACTGTTTTAATCACCAGGTAGAATTAGAAGGTAATACCTGTCTGCTCTATTAAATGAGAAGTGGACAACAAAGGAGGGATATTTGTATTTATAAAAATTATATTCTATGTTTTACTTTATAAGACAAGGTATATATGCATATGCACTTCTGCATACACACACACTGGCGAAAATTCAATGTATTATTATAACACAAAGACATGAAGTTTGGATGTAATTGCAATTTTGCAATAATTTTTCTAAATATGGATATTTTAGACTGATAGAAATATTCTTGGGCTTTGTTTGTTTGATATACACCTTCAAGCTTGATAGTTACAGTATGAATAGTTTACTTATTTAATAACACTTAGTAAACAAGAAGCAAAAATATTTAAAAGCTCTCTCAACTGTCCTTAGAAATTCTGGTGCGAAACTTACCTGAATGAAACATACCAAGAAATGTCTTACGCGGAGAAAAGTTTTGGGAAGTTTTTAATTTCTGAAATATTTGGTACAGGTTAACATGTTTTTCTGATCACTTGTTTAATGTGAAATAGGAGAGAAATCTAACGTAAGAATCGCTCTCATCTCTCTCTCTCTGACATTTGAGCCCCCTACACACAAAGCAAATCACAGTCAGAATGAGATTATGATGCAATGATCTCGTTGTGAATGCTGCATTATGGCTCAGGCAGTGCATAAGCGGTCCCTCGACACTTGTGCTTACAGCAATTTGAATTTCTCTGGTAGCCCGGTATGATTTATGGCATATTTCAAACTTTCTCTTCATCAAGGGAGAACACTGTCAAGTTCATGAGAGTTTTGCAGCTAAGATAAAGGAGGGAAAGGGGAGCATTTCCAGTAAACAAGAATTTGTAGTTTGTTATAATTTTCGTGTTTAAAACTGAATTGGTTGCAAAATTATCTTTGACAGTTGCATTCAATATAATCTTGCGTAGTGAATAGAAAAACCAATGGTGTTTATTAGTGACTCATCCATGGGCTTATTCAGCCTTCAATTCACATGCAAAACACCTGTTTGAAGAACAAGTTCTAAGGTTTTAGTATAAATAGCAGAATAGACCTTCAACAGGGACCTGTATAAAATTCTGTTGTTTATCTTTTTTGAAACTCCTCTTCTGGCAAACAGGTGGTTTCTTATACCTGCAGTATTTCATTTCCTCATGCACAGCTGTGTTAGAAAATGTTTGATTTTATGAACCACATGCCAGACTTGGCAATATTTTCATAATGGACAGGAAAAAGCAAATTGTATTGCTTCGTTTATTTTTCCTATACCAGCAATGTAAATTTTCAGATTTAATATTACATGCTTTCTTCATATTCAACTTTTGTAATATAAGCAGCTGTTTCTCCAGAAATATGGACAATAGCATGAATTCATCCCCAAATTCACATGCAAAATAAAACACTGCTGATGAAAGCTTTTTTTTTGCTTCCTTTTTTATTATTATTCATAAAATTCCTTAGGTATGCATGGTGCTTTATAGAGCATATAAAAAGACAAGGTCCCTGCCACAAAGAGTTTATAGCACAATCCAAGAAGCGTATCATGTAAAACGGCTCAGATGTAGAGAATACATATTATTTGGGGGACAATCATAGGAGGATGGATTAATAAAATGGATATTAAGCAAAAATATAGAGCCACAAAAGATATTTTTGTTGTTATATTTCTTAGATCAATTTTCTGGGCAAGGGTAAAAAATGGAAAGTGATAAATAATAAAGTTGATAAGGTACCAACTCAAATTTTATTTTCAAATTCTCCATAGTCTATGAATTATGTCCACAAAAATCTAAACGCTGTAATATACTCTACACCTGAATTTCTATAGTAACATCCTACCTCTCCCTCTCCATAATACAGGGGTTGATGCGAGTGAGTTAAAGATAACATTTACTTATGTTATATTACATTATGTATTCATAGAATTATATAAATTGAGAGCTTTTAATTCTGAGCCCTGAAATCAACTAAATTTAGTAAAGTAAGATACGTAAAGATTACATTATGTCTTCAAGGTTACCTGAGATAGGAACTGGTAAAATTAAACTGTAAATCAAGTTCTGGGATTTCTAACAATATTTTCTAAGAAGAATGAAACTTCCTTTCCCTATTTTAATAACCTGGAATAAACACTAAAGTAGGAGTCCAAACAGTGGACCCTGCCTTCAGTTGCACTACCTTAAAAGTCACAAAATGTCAGGCGAGAAATTATCTCTTCTGAGATCCAATTTACTCATCTGTAAAATGGAAATGCCAACAATATTAACATTTTATGTGTCAGATTAAATGAAAAGAAAAAGTAGGTGTGAAAATGAGAATAAAAATTTTACATATAAAACCCTGAAATGCTGACACTGAACAAAATGCAGCCTGAACCTATCTCTGAAATGAAGGAAATATTCTAACTGATAAGAATATAGGGGAATTCCTTGAGTAAAAAGAGAGCCAGCAATAACAAAGATACATATAAAAAGTTATTCTTGCCTAATTGAGCACTCATTCAGTAAACATTCATTCAGGAGTATTTTTTTTAAGCGTTGAGTATTTATTACCATTGTTTTTATTTACTTCTAAATTTACAGAATTTAATTTTTAATAGTGTTTTAACAATCAGCTTATAAAATTTTTGACAATTTGATAATTGACTCTTCTGAGCTAGCTCAAGCACACCACTGCTTGCTGCCCAAACTCAGAGGTATGCATATCAAACTCTAGCTCAAGTCTCCCTCTAATTCCAAAATCTCATTTTCCTCCTGGAGTATTTGTTGAACAACCACATACTGACAATACATGCCAGTCAATGTAGCTGAGCCAGTATAATTAAGAAGACAAGAAATAAGTGTTGGAGAGCATGTGGAGAAAAGGGAATCCTCATACACTGCTGATAGGAATGCAAATTGGTGCAGTCACCATGGAAAACAGTATGGAGATTTCTCAAAAAATTAAAAACAGAAATACCATATGATCCGGTTATCCCACTACTGGGTATTTATCCAAAGAACATGAAATCAACAATTCAAAAAGACTTATGCACTCCTATGTTCATCACAGCATTATTCACAATAACCACGACATGGAAGCAACCCAAGGGCCCATCAGTGGACGAATGGATAAAGAAGATGTGGTATATACATACAAAGGAATACAACTCAGCCGTAAAAAAGACAAAATCTTGCCATTTGTGACAACATGGATGGACCTTAAGGGTATTATGCTAAGTGAAATAAGTCTGAGAAAGACAAACACCCAATGATTTCACTCATATGTGGAAGATACACAAAGAAATAGATAAGGAGAACAGATTAGTGGTTACCAGAGGAGAAGAGGGTAGCGGGAGGGCAAAAGGGATAAAGGGGTATATATGTATGGAGACATACAAAAACTAGATTGTTGGTGGTGAACACAATGCAGTCTGTACAGAAACTAAAATACAGTGATGTACACCTGAAATTTACACAATGTTGTAAGCCAATACGACCTCAGTAAAATAACTCTTTAAAAAGACACACAAAAAACTTATGTGAGCAAGAAATAACTTTTCATTTCATTTAGAGGGAAAAACAACAAATAGCTGAGGCAGCCCTGCCCTCAGCAAGCTGATGGCCTGATGGAGAAGGATGGTCATGAAGCAAAGAGATTTGCAAATAAAGATATTATTATAAAATCTTCAAAATGCTACAGAAAGAACAGTGTGGTGTGGAATGGAACCAGTTGAGGGCAGAGTTGGAGAGTCAACTTAAATTTAACATTTAGGTAAGGACATTTAAGCAGAGTCTGGAAAATGAGTAGGAGCTAGGAAGTCAAAAACAAAGAGAAGAATGTCCCATGGGCCAGATTTAAGAATACATAAGGTAAGCAAGGTATGCGGTATGTTTAAGGAACTAAAGAAAAGTCAGCGTGAAGAAAAGAAGAAATGGGAAAGGGTAACCCAGAAGAGTTTGGGGAGAGGAGATGGAGCACATTTCTCATTATGCAAAGCTTTCAAGCCACGCTAAGAAAGTTGGGTTTTATTCTAAGCACAATGAAAAGCCTTTGAAGGCTTTTAAAAAGGCAAATCTCATGAATTGATTTATGATTTACAAACATCACAGAAGCTGTTATAATGAGAGAGGATGATAAAAGACAGAGTGAAATAGGGAAGGCTGGATTAGGGGTTATTGCAGTGGCCCAAGTGGGAAGTGTTAACTTGCATTACCACATTGGCAGTAGATGCAGTGGAGAGAGGACTATGAATCCTAGATATGGTTTGGAGGAAGAATAAACAGACGTGGTGACATATTACATAAGAATGAGACGCAAGACGGGGAAAAGAGACATGTAAAGTATGGACAAGGGAAGAGAGACATATAAAGGATGATTCCTATTTTCTAGATTGAGCATGTAGGTTGAAAAAAAAAGGTTGCTATTTATTGAATCTGGGGAAGACTGACCCAAGTCAAAGTCCACACTGGGGCGTAAGATTGTATTTATTTATGATTCATTTTGCTGGGACCATACTAAAATTCTTTTTTTTTTAAATTTTATTTTTCCTTTTTCTCCCCAAAGCTCCCTGGTACATAGTTGTATATTTTTAGTTGTGGGTCCTTCTAGTTGTGGCATGTGGGATGCTGCCTCAGCACGGCTTGATGAGCGGTGCCATGTCTGCACCCAGGATTTGAAGCGGCGAAACCATGGGCAGCTGAAACAGAGCAAGAGAACTTAACCACTCGGCCACGGGTCCGGCCCCTAAAATTCTTGTTATGAATCTTTAAACAGAAGAGAGTAAACTAAATCATTTAGAGGAGAGTATATGATATTAACACTACCTATAATATTTAATTATTGGGTTGCATAATTTTCTATACAATGAAAATGAGGAGAATTCCATTGGTTTTGTCAATCTAGAGCTCATGGGTGGTTGACTTACTTTGAATAAGGTTAATTATACATAAAAATATATGTATACATATATGTATATTAGTGAAATATATACACACACACATCTATCCATCTATATATATACACATTCTATAAGAGAAGTTTCAAGAAAATGAGTGTGGGAATGAGTAACACAGAAACTGAGGAATCCTGAGAAATAACTTCACTTGAAATAATGCCCAAGAACTTATGCATGGAGGGAAAAAAACAGCTAAACTTCAGTTACTATTACCCCAAACATGATAAGGAAAATAGCTACCAAGGTTAGCTATAAACAATAAAAGACAGCATTCATATAAAATTTTAACAACTGTAAAAAATCTTTTCAAGACAGAAGAAATCATCAGGATCTATAATTTACTAAAAAGAAAGTAACTAAGTCTTTTGAAGATAATGTTTAAGATACCTATTCGTTAAGATAATTAAGATATCTGTTTCTAACTAAAATTATATACCACGTCATAAAAGTAAATGAAAAATTTTCATATATAAATCTTAGGAAATTATCCAAAACTATATATTTTAAGATTAATTTATTCATGGTAAACCTAAAGAAGCTATAAAACTGAAACTGTGAAATCCTGTGTCCTATTGTTATTTCTACATGTATGGAAGTCAATATTCAATTTTAAAGTATAAATAAAATATAACTTTCATTTAAAAGCTTCAAACTTCTTTTCAATTCGTAAGTATAGGACTAATTTAAATCATTTTTGCACGTTATTTTATCTATCAATAGTAATTAACAGTCTTAATCTGGCTAATGTTAATGACCACTGTTCTTCCGTAAATCCCAGTTAAACCAAGCTTATTACGGGCTAATTAAAGGAAGTCTTATGTGCACTGAATAAAGTAATGTCTGCTTTTAGAGTTGGAGTATGTATTTTGTCTGATAACATAAAATGAGACAAAACTTTTCAATTAAAAGTTTATGGGCTGATTATTGATTTCTAAAAAAAATGTGCCAATGCAATAACTACAACTTATTTCCTCTTCTTACGGGTATGAGCCTTTTAAAAGTGTAGCAATGTAATCTAAATCTGGTAGCATATTTTCTGAGCATGACACTAGGCTCAGACTGCAGCAAATAATCAATAAAACACCTTTGGATAAATATCCAATCAGGATCAACTAGGGAAGATCCAGGATATGTAAGGGATGTTGAAGGCATGTAGAGGAGGAAATATTATGTGTCGTTTCAAATAATGTTGAGATGCTGGGAATACTGGAAACTCCGAACTTTTTAGAAGATATTTGTGAGTGTGTATGTGTGTACACTTAATTATTTTATTTTTAGTTTCTCTTTAAGAAACAGTAGAATGCTTACAATGCATTAGGCAGTGCTCTGAGAACTAATTTAACCCAAATAACCTCCAAAGAGCTCTAGGAAATATTGATAGTTATTGTACCTATGACATAGATGAGCAAACTGAGACACAGAAAGGCTAAGGTGCCAAAAATGTCATCAGAAGAGTAGTAAAGAACAGAACCGTTCTTAATATCCCAGCAGTCAGGCATCAAGTTTTGTGCTCTCAGCACTGAACCACAAAGTTGTGTTGCCTCCTGGTTTTCCTGTACATGTTCTTATTCTCTGTCTCTCTGTCTCTCTCTCCCTTTCTCTCTGCCTTACACCCTCTGCCAAAAACTCTTTGTGAGAACAGCAATAAATATAGAGTACTAATAAAGTTTGGGGGAGTATGAGGATTAACAGTAAAGGAAATTAGCAAATCAGTGGAAAGCTGGACACATGAAGATTATGCATATGTGAATCTTAGAATTTGGGGTCAACCATGACTATATTGAGAGACTAAACGATGTCCAAATGCACTCAGGGTTTTTTCATTTGTTTTATTTTATTTTATTTTAATCTAAATCAGGGAAGAATAAGGCATTGGGTACTGAATAGTATAAAAGTAGAGAAATATATATATGTATATACATGTATGATTAGAGAGTATGATGACATTTAAACGTTTGTCTCTAGTACAGCTTTAGAGTTCACATTTGGAGAACAACAAATGTAAATTTGGTATTGAGGGACATCTTCTTGCAAATCTATGTCTCATATGCAAACTTGTATTAGATAGGTAATGGATTGTTTTGACAAATTAGGTAATATTGTCTACTGGATGACTTCCTTACCTGTTTTTATCAATTCGTTTCTCTTTGATTCATTGTTTTTGTCACCTTTATTTCTCAACATTAGTGATTTATATCTAACTAATCAGAATTCCTAGTTATTGACTCAATGTAATACTGCTTGCACGGCATGAGTTTATGTTACAGAAATTTCAAACCACAAATCACTCCACATTCCTGGGGGAATAAGTAGATGTTATACAATTATGCTACAGTCTTCATCTCAAAAAGAAATGCTTACAAATAAATGACTCATTCTGGCTGATCATGCTATGAAATATCACATTATTGTGCTGAATCACAGCTGAGAAGATCACACACAGTAACTAAAGACCCTAAAGAGTAAACTAGTTACAAGGTTCCCAACTATTGTATGATTTAGTTTCAAAGAAACATCACCCTACAAAATTAATATTATTAGAAAGTAGAGATCTAAATAAACTCATATATTCATTTCTGTGTAAATTTATCTTCTATCAATCACAGAAAGTAGGTTCCGCACTGTAAAGAGAAGATATTTCCAGCAACATTTTCAATCATGGGGCAATATATTCAAAAGCAATCAATAAAAAACCGTACAGGAACTGACAAACAACTAGTCAACGGAATCATTTTTCCTGAAATACTTAGCAGTAGCCTTTTAAAGTAATTGCTTGTGGTCAATGTTACTCGTATTTTGGTCAGCTTGCTTGTTAAAATAGAATGGATGTCATATCCATTAATTTTTTTAGCTGTCTAAGGAAGTTTTTCACACCTACAATCAACCATAAGAAGGCCTATTATAGTAATATATCTAAAAAATCATCTTGTTGCCAGTTTTACCAAGCAAAGTTTTGAAGGTCAATAGATTTGTTTAAAAAGGTGAGGGGGTGAGAAAAAAATACACATAAAAATAGAAAAGATATATAATCTTTCCTCATCCATAACTTTCTGTTAAAAATTTCTCTCTAATAGGTAAGAGTAAAGACACTTCTTATTTTGAAGTAACCACTTTGAGAATTTATATCTTAAAAAAATGACATCTATGTGGGGGGTTCAATATCAACTTGGATTAAGCCAATTATGGGACACGTCTTTCTCAGTTGATGGGAGAACTCAGAAACTGCTGAGTTACACTTTGTGGTAAACATTTTGGAATGTTGCCAAAGCCGTTATAAACATTTCTGAGCTCACTTTTCCAGGGAACTCTTTTAAAAATCAATTAGAAGTGAAAGTCTTTCAATGTTGGTGTTTTAAAATGTCAAGCTTGTATAACTTTTTTCCTTGTGCGTCAATGGCAATATTTCCAGACTGCATATTACATTGATTATATTCTATAATTAAGCTATTAAAAGGGATAGAACGTATCAGTGTTCTAAAAATTTACACTACAGCAGAACTCACTTGTGGTTTTTGTTTGCTTCTTTGTTTTTAAAGAAAATAAGCCCAACTAGGTAGAAAATGGGGAAGGCAAAGAGAGAGAGCACGTGGTAAGAAGAAAGTATAAATGGCTACTCAGATTTATTTTAAAAGTATGTTCAAGTATATTTATTGATTTTGAAAAATATTTTTTAACATTACAGGTCAAGTTAAAATAATAAATGTTTTTATTAAAATAATAAATGTTTTCATTTATGATTCCTGAACGAGGATTTTTAGAAAGTATTCTGTGGACAATGGCAGAGGAGCTGTTATGTGTCTAGATTTACAAAAGACAGGTCTATTCAAGAATTTACTACAATCAAGATTACAATATAGTTATTTAAAAATATATACCATGAAAGTAGATGCATATATGCCTTGTCTGAATATGTATGTTTACATAGCTGTTTTCTTATTAAAAGGTGATATTGTCAAGACTTTTCAAGGGAATGCCAACTTTTCATGCACTAAAAACAACCTATGTGTGTTATATATATATAGTGATGCCATATAAAATAGTATATTTTTAGAAAAAAATGATTAAAATCTATAATTATAAAAAAGTGTGCTCCTTTACTCAACAAATGAATCACAAATTTACTGTAGAGAGCAGAGGATTAAAATTCTTCATGTATGTGTAACAAACACATTGATATTAATTGGTTTGTCCTTTCAAGTTGTGTTTATCTCTTCATTTCCATCACAGTTTCAAAGGTCACTCCATTCCATTTATAAATCCAATATGACAGAGATTAGTAAAAGCAAAAAGCAACAACTAAATGAGTACATCATCATGCAATCACACATCTCACAATTCATTTATCCAATTAATAAAAAATACCATCAAATGCTTCGTGGTGAGTTTTTTTAAGCATCAAAACGGTTCATGTCAAGATAACTTAACCATCAACATTTAGGTTTGACAGTACGGCAAATGTAGAAAAATGGTGAAATTACACCCCAGTGAAAAGATAGCTAAATAAGTACTTCTACATTTTTCCAGAATAAAATAATCAAGAAAATAAACAAATTTAGTAAATTCTGCTTATACCTGTAATAAGTTAATGAGAGATTCTTAACAGCTGAAATACAGGGATCCGTGTATGTGTGTGTGTGTGCGAGCTACCTATTTGCTTAACTGCTAAAGTCACATTATCGAGAAGAAGAATCTACAGGATTGAAAAAGTGCCATCACTTACTATTAGAGATAAGAAATTTTATAAATTTGATGCTCACTTAGACATTTATTTTAAAGACTCTAGAACATGACCTTTTCTCTTGATGTGGGCACAGGTTTGAACAGTGGTAGGTATATGAAAGAACAAGAAGAAATCGAATACATGCCTGTGTGCCTTAAAACTGGCAACTTTAGGAGGCTCATGTTTAGGTTTCTAAAGGAAAATATTTTAAAACAATTTGACAATCTTGGTAAGATTAGCATTTTTTAACCTTGAATTTTACATAAAATGAATATTGGACTTACATTGTCTATATAATACCCATCGTTTGGAGCGATAGACCTGCTCCAAAACTTGAGTTGGTTTATTCAAATGTAAAGGATGATAAAGGAAAAACGAAAATACAAGCAAAAGCTTTGTAACCCAGGGAGAAGATATCTCAGAAGAACTCATAACACAGTTTCAGCATGTAGATCAATAATAGAAAAATAAAGAAAAAGTAATCAATTTCCAAAAAACAGCCTAAAACACATGGAACTAAATAACAGATTATTTATAAATGATATAGACTTTTTTCCAAACATGAATGAAATTAAAATGAATTGAAACTGGTTTCAGAAATCTTTCTTTTTTTCCCATCTCTATTATGTGGGTCTGTGTCTCCTGAAACATTAGAAGTCACAGAATCCTAAGACAGAATCAAGAATGTTCATAAGGCCACTGGGTTTTGAAGTGACCTTGAATCATCCAAATGGCATAGTGCCTGAGTATAAACTATTAATTACCACATTATATTTTAGAGTCATATCTGTTTACTAATTTACGCATTCTTATATAATTGTGCCTGTAGTTTGTTTAGAACATAAGCTCTCCTTTCAAGTTAAATATACTTTCCGGAAAAAAGTTTAAATAGAAATGTAATTATTCATTGTTTTATGAAGATGGTGAAGTTCTCCTTCCCTGCATATCCTGAAATGTGATATCTTATATAGAACTGAGATTTTTTTCCCCGCAAATCTCAATCTATGCAGTTGTACAGGTAAAATTCCAGATGAATTACTTGTTTTTTAAATTTTCATTTAGAAAAATGAACAACTTTTCTGAGAATTCCTGAAATGTTGTAATTTTGTACGAACTCAATTGATGAAAGGACTTAAATGTGTCCCATAAAGACACGCTCAGCACTGATAAAAATTCAGAGTTTACATTTTCTTATAAGTTATTTTAACTTTAAAACACCCATATATACATATATATGTATGTGTGTGTGTGTGTGTGTATGACCAGATTCACACACACACACACACACTTAACCTCTCTTCTTTGTCCCTATGCAGATTACTACTCTCAGCCTACAAAAGACCCCAAGGAAGTAAGTACACTTCTTGGCTGAACAATTTATCAACAGCTTGAAGTGACAGGAATGGTGATTCAATCCTATGTCCCCACGTATCAGATGTAGGCCACATTCTTCAGTCTGCAGAACCAGAAAGGGAAAAAGTCCCTGTCGCATTTGCCCTTTCATAGAGATGGAAATATTATTAGAAAGGACATAAACAGACTAATTAAATCACAGCAGTATGGCTAGGATGACAGCTGGTACAGCGTGTGACTGAGAAGATCCATATCTGTAAGCAGGAGGTACTTCACTTCCAATCCATTCACTATTAGGTGCTTTCAAGCTTGCTGTGCAGACATTAAATAATAACAGATCATTTCCAAGACTAAAATGATGTAAAGAAATAAAAAAGGCTTTCTAACCAAGAAATCTTTTGTGCCACAGAGAAAGAAAATCATTTACCACTCAGTTCTGCTTTTGAGATAAAGATGTAATAATGCCATTACCTTTCATCAGCAGGATTCTTGAAAATCAACACTCTTTGCTTATCATGCTGTGAAATACAAATAGAGCTAAAGGCATGGTCTGCGAGCACTGCTGCAGCGATATTAACTAACAGATCTGCCCTTTGTGAAGGAAACCGTATCCGTTTCATTAGTGCAGACTCTAATTCAAAACTGTTGAAAATGAACTGCACATACTGTTTTAATAACAACATTCCTAATCATTATCAAACTGGTAATTCTCTCAGCACTGAATGTAAGGGTTTGTGTTTCCATTATGACCTGCTGTTAAAGAAAACTATATTTAAATCCTCCATTCTTTCCTATCTTCCAAATTATCCAGGTTCATTTTGGGTGGGGGAGGTATCAAGAGCCTACAAGATTACGTCGACCACATTATTTCGTCATAAGTGAATTGACATTTTTAGACATTCATGTCAACTACGGTATTATTTACTTATTATCATGTTGTTATTCTGTTTTGTATTCAATTTGACATGCCATGATTCATACAAATGGCTTTGTATAGTTTTGGAATATTTTGACAATTTAGAGAAGAACCACAGTCACTCAAATGTAAATCACTAGGTCTGGTGATGGGGCGTTGGGCTCAGAGTTATCAACTTGTGGGCTCACACTCACAATAAAGTGGGACCACGAGCACCCTAGTTACATCTCAAAAAATACATTTTCTAATGTCAGGTCATCATGAGATATTTGAAAATTTATACCACCAAAATTTATAATTCACAGAACAGAAAGTTGAAGATTTATTTTAATCATATAGCATCAATCTTATGAAGTTAAAATATAAAAAAAATAAAATAACAGAGGATCATATCAATGAATAAAGTAAGAGTTACCTGATCTTAAAAGGATTGAATAAGGCCTGGGGTTATTTTAAACTGAAATGTTTGCTGCCACTACAGTTTATGTTTGCAGCTTCTATAAACATTGCAACATGTTGATGTAGGTTGACAAAGATCATTTTTAGGGCTGTCCTCAATGAAAATCGTATTTCCAAGGCTGTCATAAATGTACTCAGTCTCCAGGAATGTGATGGAGTCTACCATGTAACACATCCAATTGGATCTATCTTACATTTCCTATGGTTTATGATTACACAAGGATACAGCATCAAATAAAATAATTTAATTTATATTTCTTAATATGAAATGTTTGAATGATCAGGTTTACTTCATCATCTTGTAATTAGTTGGAATAAACAATACTAAAACAAAAACAGTGAGTTAGTATTTTCTAACTATGTTCTCCAACTGTACATATAAATTTAAAAAAATCTTCATGAAAACAAAACAGACACTACAGAAAAAGTGGAAATATTGTCCGCATTTTACTTATCTATACCACACAATACATTTAATAATTCATACGGGAAACTAGTATATGTTATTGATCATACTCTAATGATTTTATTAACATAGAAATTGACCTAGAAATATATGTTCAAATAATTTTAAATGATAAAAGTGTTCTTTTTAATAAAGAAATGAACTTTTTCGGTATATAGTTACCTGTTATGATCACTGGTGTTTCTATCCTTTTATATAACCAATGAAGATCAAAAATATATTATGAGAAAAAACGCAAAATGATGCCATCTACTTTCTAGAAAATCATGAAAAAGAGCTTAATAAAATGAGCACTTATTAATACACATGTCATTTTAAAATAACCTAATTTTAAGCTATATGAAATTTTTGAAAAAATGTTCCTTATTCTTCCACAATAACATTAACAGTGACCAGTTAACTCTTGCCCAGTTCCTTCCAGACCCTAATGAAATGGATATATAGTACCAAGGTGTAAGATATAGGATATATAGTATCAAGGTGTAAAATATAGAATCTTTTTTCTTACATTCAAAATAAATATTTTCCACCCTTACCCATCATATGTAATGGTCGCATAATATGTGAAATGATGAATCACCATATATTTAAGGATGCTTCTTTTGGACATTTAGGTTGTTTCAGGTTTGTATTTTATTTTAGAAATCACTGTAAAGAATATCTTATTGCCTTTTATCTTCTGTTGAAGTTTCAAAAATCAAAGAATTTTAGAGCCAAGAGGGTGAGTGGGCATCAAGCTCCTTATTTATTAAATAAGAATGCTGAGAAATGAAGGGGTTTATCTAAGTAGTTATTTATGAGCTACATTACTACTAGAAGCTAAATCTTCTGACATATTTTGCTCTCTGCTCCCCCATCTCAGTATGACTTATCTCGGTCATACTATATGATGCTCAAATTTCAGAGAATGATTTTTTGATGTTTGTTTTACATTAGCTGTTTATTCTTTATATTTTCACATTAGATTACCTTATTTAAAATATTTAATGAAGAAATGCCAGAAATATTAAATATGTACAAATACACCAAAATTTATGAAAGAGTAGTTTACTACTTTTTAGTTTTTTAATGTTCGGGTAAGCAATTTTGTGTGAAACGTCAGGATATGAAGGCATCTTTTGCATAGAGAATGATGGGAACCATATGGCTTATTCACAATCAATTGAATTACAAACCATGGCAGTTCCTACACTTTTAAGAGATGCTTATGTGGTCCTTCCATTAAAATTCCACTAATGTGACGTTTGTGAAAAAGTTTATGTTTAGACATACTTTCCTCACTATATGCAATGCCACAGAGAGCAAAAGCATCGATTAAAAGTGTTTATATATAAATTGACAGCTATCAGTTCTAAAATATTTCTCATTTCATGTGTCAGAACCTTTTTGGCCTTTTAAGGCAGTCTTGCGTGTTTCCATGTTTACAAGACTCTGGCCGTTAATATTGTTAAATTTTACTCATCCGACAGGAAGAAGGATCTTGAAAATCATTGTTAGGCAGAGAAACATTAAGAAAGTTAAAAAAAAAAAAACTTTCCACACTTAATCTGTTAAACAATGGCAAATTTCTTATGAATCAGTGATACTGTAATTGAACTGGAGACATTTTTAGAGCAAGCTTGCTTTGGCTTTTTCACCCTCCGATTTGGAATCTGCTCACAGTACTGCCAGCTTAACCAAAAAGGATTAACTCTCATATCCAACTGAGAACACAGATAATTCTCAGTAATTGGTAAAAAATGAAGATGAATGGGGCTGAGAGATAAGGAGCAATTAGCTCATCAGCAGTTACAGCTGTGCACTCAATCCGGATCCATCTCTTGAGTCTCGGGCCCTTTTAAAGAACCTAAGCAGAATAAGCATAGGACACCCCCTCCCCCAAAAATTGCTATACCTGCCCATCATTTCTCTAGACTTCCATTTTATTTCCTTACTATACAAAGACACCTGTCATAGCATGCTATGTAAATTACTACCTCTCTCAGGACCTATGTCTAAAGCCAATCTTCTTTTTAAACTTTTTTTTTATAACAGAAACCAAATGACTACTGTAGACACTCTTAAATTCCCTGTCAATCGTTTCATTATAGCAGCATCATCTGTTTGAAAATATAAGCAATTCCCTCATCTAATTATAGGAAGGATTTGAGGTTCATTAACATTGCCAAGGCAGAGAATCCAATGTGCAATTGCAGAGCTCTGCTTGGTGGCCTGTGTTCTCAGTTTCCTTTTATTTGCTTTCTCAAGGTCTCCAAGACTTTTTCCTGAAATCATAAAATTAATTTTTCCTTCCAAATAGACACGTGAGTTAGAAGAAAGGAAATGACTACAGTATAAACTATTCTATTTCTGCGGGAATGGCTTAAAAAAAAAAAAAAAAAGACAGTCAGCTGGGGAAGATAATTTTATCTCCCTATCTTCCTGGCTTTTTTTCCCCCTCATTTGTTTTGTTTTGTTGGTTGGAAGACAGAAGTAAGGAGTAAGGAATACCATTGAAGAACACAGCTGTTAATCCCCAACTCAAGTTCTTGTTACCTGAAACTCCTACATCCTTGCAACTATGGTAAGTTTGAGAAAATGAAAAAGAATCAGACACTCCAGGCATATGAACTGTGTTCAGATTCTGGGATCCCCGCATCAGGGTACCCTTGCCTATATTTCACAGTGTTCAGAAAGAGAAAATGCTGAAGACTTAAGATTACTTCACTTCCTTAAAGAAATAACAGCAGTTAGAGGGTTATGACTATAGTTTAAACAATGAGATTTTCTTGGGACATCTGTTTTGAGATCACATTTTGAATAGATATGAACTCATTTCCTACTAAGCAAGCAATCTACCATTGTTGATAGCTGTTTACCAGTTCCATGAGTCAGATATTAGCTAGTGGCAAAGGTCCCTCTTAAATCCTCTGAGTATTCTTTAAACTGTGTACATAGTGTTTTCCTTAAATAAAATGTTAAGAGAAGTAAAAATGCAGTCTTTTCCTGCCTCTTGGTAAATCATAGTCCACAAGGTCTTGCACTTGGGAATAATATTTAATGTATTTATCTTTATAGAGTCGTTTCCTTTGTTGTCATTAGTTAAGGGAGTAAGATATTAGGTTTAGCAAGTATTTAAATAACAGAAACTATTAAGAGATGCTCACTATGTCAATATTTATATAGCATTTGAAAACTAGAAGTAAAATTAAGTTTCCTTTATTTAGATTAGATCGATTGTGATTAATTTAGTATCCTCAAAATATGCATGATGCCAAAAAAAAGATAAGCAGATAAAAACACAGCTATAGATGCTATGGAATTGACCTTGGGTTCACCGGTTTTAAATTCTGCCTTTCCAATATCCCGGTCCCAGTTTCCAAGCAGCATTTTTAAAGCCGGTTATGTAGATCAGTCCTTAAAGCAAAAAAATAGCAATTTATCTGGCCTGTGTGTTGTGGATAGTGTTGCCACTAAAAAGAATCCAGGACATTTTTCCTTCTTATCTACAATGTAGCTCATATCAGCCAACCTGTCACAAGATAGTACTTGATATAAACAAGAGATTGCAAAGACATCTCAGTAATCAATATCAGGATGGCTACAGTATGGAAACCCCAACCAGTGCATATCATTTGTCTCAGCATCTATTTCTATGGCCAAATGAAGCATTAATTCAAATCATAAATCTATGGTGATTTAAATCTGGGAATGAGCACCTGCCTGCTTTAATGATTTATTTTGTACATTTCAGTAAGCAGGAGATTTGTCCATATGAACTGACAGGTCACCTTCAGATGCCAGGAGCAGACTGTTTATCACCATGCAGACTAGCATCTCATCTTAGCAAGTAAATATTAAACTAAAAGAATCCAATTGATTGTGGATGAGGGAGAATGGCGACACGGCCATATATTTTACTCAGCATGCTGATGCCTCCCTCGGATCTATCCTGAGTCCCCACTTCTTCCTAAAGTGATCATTCTGTTGGAAAGATGTGAGCTCAAGGTTACCGTGGAAAATTGGGATATAAAATAATTATTTGTCGGTGTCAAAGATTTCTTTAAACACTTTTTCCTGGCTAATTTTTATGATTCATATTAATAACAGGAAAGAGTCATCTATAATAAACAATCCCTTCACCTCACCAAGCCAAATTAAACCAAACCAAGCAAACACAAAATCTATTTTCTGGGCAACAAGGATGTATTTACAACCAAGGAAACAAATAGTGTTCAGAAAGCCTGAAATGTTTAACAAAACTTTTGACCCAGATGAGTACAAGAGAAAAAAGAATCCTGAATTGACTTCAAAAATGTCGCTGGATTTGGTCAGGGCTGAGTAGCAACAATATATCATTTAAGTGGCAACTCTCTGAGGGGTTTCACTACTTCAAAGAGCCAGTTGATAGATTCATGAGAGCAGTAAGTTTTTATTCTGAAATATAGGCCTTTGAGATTCTTGGGATTCCTCCTGGAATTCATATGCCTCAATATCACTTCCTAAGCACCTCATGCTAACTGAGGCTCCTGGAGGATCTGGCACATCCTGTTATGACTGCCTGCTTATGCAGCCATCCCGCCCACAGACTGCACGGCCCGTGAGTGCTGGGACTCTATAATGATTATTTTTGTGTCCCTAGAATGAGCTAAGATCAAACATACAACGAAATCCAAATGACCTAACAGCTGCCCCTAAATTTCCTCACAGGCCTGCAGTTTAGCCAATAATACCTAGCAGAGAGAGTAGGAAAACAGAGAAGGAGGCAGTTGATGGCAGGAAAAATAAGAAGGTAATTTTCAAGAGAGTAAGTTTGAAAAAATAATAATAATGAAAAAAGCAATACCAAAACGACTCACCTTACTGTTAAGGTCAGTCATTTTGGTATTGTAATAACATACTAGTCCTTAATATGAGTAGGAAAAATTGGCCAGAAAAAGGTGTTTAAAGAAATCTTTGACTCTGACAAACAATTATTTTATATCCCAATTTTATTGTAGTAACAATGTGATAAACAAACATTTTAATAAATAAGGTTATAAACACTTGACAAATACGATCGCCTTTAATTCTCATGATGTAGATACTACTATTTATACCATTTTCCAGATGTGGAATATTAGGCTCAGAAAGTTTACATAACTTTCCAAAGTCATAGAGCAAATAATTATTGAAAACTTACCAAGAGGAAGGCACTGTCCTCAGGGTCAGAGAAGACTGTGGGCCATACAAAGCAACTGCTCAATTCAGCAACTGCTTTGATAGATGCAAGCTCAACCCCCACCCCCACCAGTGCCCTTACCCCTCCCCGAAACTCCAAACTCTCTTTCACTGATCTCTAGATAGATAAAGGGGGGTGGGGCAGTGTGCTCAGGAAGGATAATAAATTATTAATTCTTAGAGGACAGCAGCATGTGAGAATAGAATAAAAATAACATTGACAACAATTTTTCCCCCAAATCAGCTATCAAATATCTAACATAAATGATCCACATGATTTAGGGACTAGCAATGGCACCAATGTTAACACAATCTCAAAATACTAAGACCCTCTAAGAAAATTCAAAGAAATTTCTGCTGCTGGTTCAAATCGATGTTGGATGATGGGTGTCAAAACTAAAAAGCAACGTGAACTACCAACCAAAGACCTTAAGGAAAGAAAAGTGATTTCTTCCAACTAAGCAAAAAAGAAAATTCAAATTGTTTCTCTTTTAAGTTATTATGATAGCCTATCTACACAAATAATTAAGGTAAGCTACAATTTGGTCAGTAGGCAAACGTTATTCTGTAATATCAAATATTAAATTTATGTCAATGTTTAATTATGAGTCATTTTCTCTTTACCTTATGCCTATTGGTTTCTCCAAAGTCAACTTCTGCTCTGCGGCTCAGGAAACTTGAAGAGAGATATCGTTTTAAAATATTTTGCTTTAAACGTTATTAAATTGCCTAACAACACGAACTCTAGAGAGCAGTCTGCATTAAAGTCTTTACTCCTAAAATTTTGAAAACAATCCAGATTATGTTTTGGAATGATAACTATAACTTCTAGTGGCCAATGACTTGTCTTTAAAAGTGTCCAATTTTGCTCTATTTTAATAGGTTAAAGTAAAAGACTGCTATCGTAAGAAAAATATGTACTTAATAGTTCTAAAAAGAGAATGGTAATTCATTCATTTTACTTTAATACTGTTTTTAACCTTTAAAAGCCTAAATTTCTGTGTGTAGACCCTGACATAAACAATCCACTGCCTTTCACTTTCCCAGTAGGAGCACCACAAATGCAAACTAAGAATGTTTCCTTAGTTCCTCTCAGTTTTAGAGCCATGTCTTTTGGGTCTCTTCCACGTCTTTTCATCCTTCTAAGGATTGCCACCATCTTCTTTATAACCTATTTTCAAAGCAAACCCATTGCTGTGGCTCGTTTTCTTTTTCCCTCATGTAGTTTTGCTGAAAAGTTCCATTTTCTCCTTTTTTACATTAGAAGTTGCCCTTTGACATCACTGAAGCAGTGGTGTTTTGTGTTTTGTTTATATATTTCAAAATTACTTCCTACTCTAACGGTCATGTCTAGTGTATGCTTCCACGGAACTGTTGCAAGAATGATCAGTGCTAAAAGCTATAATATTCTTTCATATATCCTTAACTATATGTCAATGCACTGAGAGCAGGAAGCTGCTGATTATTGAAAGAAATAATCTGTTAAAATGCTGCATAAAAAGAAAATTTAATTGAACTGTCATGAATTACTGTGTCCTTTATGAACGTATGTTGGATATAGTATCTTTCTCACATCTTGTAGGATCCAACTTTTTCTTGTTAAATTATATTTTGAGTATGATTTCTATAATTGAAAGAGAAACAATACAGTGCAGCATAGAATAAAGTGTTTTATCTCACCGAGACATAGATGCTAAAGATACCATCAATAAAAAAATTAATAGACATTTGACGTTGTGTTCGACCAAACAAATTACTCAGAGGAATTCTGCCAAGAGAAAGCCATTTCTTTTGGTTTAAATAGTGACTATCAACTTTCCCTCTCTTTCTCCATACCTCAGGAAAGAAAAAAATCAAGAGAAATTAAAGTTGTAATTTTAAAATGAGATAAATAGGTTATGGTTGTTTATAGAAAGAATTAATTATCAATATAATTTTTATTCCTGGAAGCACATGAAAGGATTTAGTTTATATGTTTTGCTGCTAATGCAAATTTAGTATTTGATGACAAAAGCATTAAGAATGAAAAAGATAAAGTGTATGTTTTACTTTATAAATATTCTTCTGTCACCTTACCTATAATCAATACTTTCGAATTCTGATTATTAAAACTATTTGTATTATGAAGGATGTTAACTGAATGCTTATAGTAGAAGTTGCAGACGTACAGTTGAAGCTATAATAAAAAATAATTTTGCTAATTATTTATTTAAAGTCGTGTTGTTAGAGAGGCAAAATGGTATCTTCAGAATATATACTCTTGCAGAGCTTCTCAAAAGGATAGCCAATAGTGTTGTTCTGGAAAAGAGTCATTCGGTAGCAAATGATCACAATAAGTTTCAGTGAACGTAAAACTTACCGACACTTGAATTCATGTCCCCATTTTCCGAATCTGCTCCATGTTGGTTATTACTGGCATGATAGTTGCTCATAGCTTCTAATTTGATTTTTTTCACCTTCATTGCTTCGGCGATAGCTGCATTGGTAGCAGCGGCAGCTGCTGCAGCTGCTGCTGTCAGACCTTAAAAGAATAAATTAAAAACGAGGTAATTCAAATTCTGATTTTTCATGTAATAGTCCATGTAATTTATATAACACACATACAAACATTAGGGTATCTGATTCCTTTATGGAACACTCTGATAGCATATATTCATTCCCAACTAGCCAATGAAATAACTTTGATACAATCGAGAGAGTGCTCTCGAAACTCCCAAATTAAATATTAAGCAGAAACATAATTCACATACAAAAGAATAGTAGTAGAAATGCAGCCAGAATTCTCTCTCAAACAAACCAGTCTGAACATGTCATTCCCTGCTTAAAACTTAAAATCCTCTACAGCTGCCTAAAGGGGGAGGGGGGGATCTGAACTGCTTAGCTTAGCTCACAAAGCCCTTCATGAAAGAGTGTAAACTCCCTAATCACCCAAAGTTCCCTTACTCTCATGTCACACGCCAGCTATGCTGAACATGCCACCAATACCCATGCATGCCCTGACTCTTCACACTTGTGCTTTCACACTTGCCATTCTCTTTGTCTGGAATGTCCTTATCCCATGACTCACTTCCCCAGCCTCTCATCCTCCAGCACTCGAATCCCAGAAATGACACTTGTAACCAATATGCCACGATGTTTATCCAGAACAATTCATCTCTGTTCATCCAGAGAACAGGAGGTAGGAGTGGATGTGAGATTAGAAATAGAGTTTGAGACCAGATTATGGAAGAGCAGAAAGCTAAGACCGTGCTTTATGTATAGGCTCTAGAGAGCCAGCAGAGGTTTCTCAGCAGGGGAGTGGTTTGTCTCCTTAAATGTGTGAACTTTTACCAAGTCAATTCACTTCATCCTGGCATCCTCATTTGCAAAATGACTGATACTGGAATATATGAATGATCTTTCCTAATCTAAAACTCCAAAAGTCTAGGGGAGGATGTGTACCCACCCCCCACCCTCTTTTTGCTATGGCTGCTTCAGAGTTTCTGACTACAGTGCTTCAGCCTGGCTTGAATTTATCTTTGTGATTTATTTCCATTCCCAGCTGGTGGATTAGAGACTGAACACCTCTCTCCTCCTTTTCCTCCCCACTAATCATCAGTTCTAGTTACTACAGCAAATAAGTTACAACCTCAGGAATTACAAGAAACTCTTTTTCCCTAGAAATCTCTGCTGTTTTTTAGGAGATAGAAGACCTCACCTTTTCTTCGGATCAGACAAAAGAAGCCTTGACAACTTTCACCCCAGTGAAATGAGATCTTCACGTTGGATCTTTGCATGAAAACCTGATAACTGCCCCCTAAAAAGGCACTGATCTAAACTCAAAGAATTCATCTGGGTCTGGATGAACACTTATTGCCTTTTAAGTCCCCACTTGAACTGATTCTCTCATCTTCCTATGATTGAATTTTCTCCCCAGTTACTCATTTCCTTCAAAGATGTTTCAGAACATTTTCTTTCCTGTTCTCTAAAAATTCTCTTTGTGTTTCCCAGAAAATCTCTCTTCCGAAATTTTGCCTTGTCATAAATGTGAGCATCTCACTTTTCCGTTCTCTTCATTGCCTGGTGTTGTCCCATCTCTAATCTGTGACACTTCCGTGATCTTTACCTTTGGTTTATGTGGCAGGTAAATCTTGTTCCATAGGATTAAAATGAGAGAGATAAACCTACAATTTGAGATATTATTGTTATTATTGTATAGATCTGAATCGAATTTGGTAGTATGAAACACAAGGATGCATGATATAACCTTGGCCAAGCCATAAAATCTTCTCGAGTATGGTTTCTTCGACTGTAAAGTCATTCTCTTCACAAAGGGATAATATAAGGATTAAATGAGATAAACTATGTGAAGAATACCACATCATGCTTAGTAAAACTAGACATGCCTTGCATTCTAGTTCCTCAATAAGTCCAGTCCAGTCCTAGCTATGATTCCTGCAGGATATCGTGGGTGGCCACAGCCTCCTCAGCTAGAAGAATCCTACTGCTCCTTATCTGACTGCATTAAACCTTGGATTTTAAAAATACTTTTTATAATTTAGTTATGTATGATTTTATGTATGATACTCTTCTATTTTTCCATTTGACAGTTTATTTCCCAGTTTTACACTTCTAATACACATTCCAAAAGATGTATGTATGTGACATACACACATGCTCTAACTTAACTAAAATACTTTTTTTTTTTTCTGCTTTATCTCCCCAAATCCCCCCTGGTACATAGTTGTATATCTTAGTTGCAGGTCCTTCTAGTTGTGGCACATGGGATGCCGCCTCAACGTGGTCTGACGAGCGGTGCTGTGTCCGCGCCCAGGATCCGAACCAGCGAAACCCTGGGCCACCACAGCAGAGCGCTCAAACTTAATCACTCGGCCACGGGGCCAGCCCCTAAAATACTTTTTAATATTCTATTTTTCGTCCAATTTAATGAAGGTGGGAAGAAAGCTATACCGTTGGCAACAGTTGCTGATTTTAGTTCCACTAACTCACCTGGCTGTTTGATGGGTTCTCAAATTTAATTCTTTAATACCTTTCAAATTCAACCAATTTTCTCCATTTCCACTGGCTCCCCCTAGTGCAAGCTGTCACCTTTTCTTCCCTAAAGTCTTACAATAATAGCCCTTAATTGCTTTCACTTTCCTCACCTCCAATCTCTTACTATTCATACAGTAGTCAACATAATCTTACGAAAATGAAAATCCAATCACGACATTCAATGCGTATTCTCGGGAGCAAGTCAGATGCTTCTCATGGCTGTCACAGCTCTTTATGCTCAGTTCCCTGCCTATCTGTGTAGCATCATCTGTTCCCCTGAGCCCTCCTTGCTCTCTGCACTCCAGACACACAAGCCTTCTTTCATTTCCTCTAATGGACCACATTCCTTCCTTCAAGTCAGACTTTGCACATGTTGTTCCCACTTTCTAGAAAAGCTCTCCACTCCCCTGCCCACTGACCTGTCCATGCATCCATCATGTGATGACTTAAATATTACGCTCTAGGAGTAGCAGGCTCAGGTTCCTGACTCTTTCGTTTACCTGGGAAACAGCTATCAACATGTCAAGAATAAGCTCAAGACTCACTTCTTTTAAAGAGCTGACCTTCCACACCCTACCCCTCCAGAGTAGAGCTGGTGGTCCACTTGCTTGTGTTCTCAACCCTGTTGCATGCGAGTTTACCATCTTTTGTGAACCACAATCACCCATGGGGCTTTACCATTCAGACAGCTGAGGCCTACCACCTGAGATTCAGGTTGGGACCTAGGCATCTGTATATTTTTGGTTGATTTTACTGTTCCTCAGGTCATTTTAATGTGCAATCTGAGATATGAAAGCCAGTCCCTTGGACTCTTTATTGCTCTGTTTTGAGGGGTTGAGGGGACTAAGGAGGGTCAGTTTAGGGTTAGCTTCTCTAACTAGATTATAACACCAAAAGGATAGAAATACTTTCTTAGCACATATATCCCAAACTTCTACCATGATGCCTAGCACAAACTGTCACTGAATGAAAAAACACTTCTCAAACTAGATTACTTGGAAAGCCACAGGAGAAATATGGTGATTATTTTGACAATATCAATGTAAGTAATTTAAAACATTATGTTTATGTTGCAATCAATGTGAATATACTAGGAGTAGCAAATCTCATTAATTTAATATAAAGCATGACTCTCCAAAGCTTCATCTGCCTAGGGCTGGAGAGAATCACAAAAGGCTTACCCCTCCTGCATTTATTGCACTTCCTCTTGGCCTCGCAATGACCCTTTCAAATCTCTGATGTAATTCTCAAATCCCCTCCCACTTGCTGTCTCTAAAAAAACTTAGCTTAGAATCTAGACACTTGCCTTAGAAAGAGATCTCATTCTATATTTTGTTCCCTAATAAAGTTGCCTTGGAAAAATAAGTAATAAATCCACAAAATAATTCTAGTTTTTGGTCTATACGTCACAGAGAAAACTGAAATCATTTTCTATGTAATCAAGAATTGTCTACTTGTGTAAACACTGGCCCTATTATCTCCCTGCCTAACCCTTTCTCTCTTAGAGCTCTCTCCCCTTGCCTCAGATTCGTAGAGATGTGTGTTACCCTTCCTCAATACCCTACCTTGAAGTACATTATCCTGCAAGTTTACCACTGCTTTTAACTCTCCCCAATCAAAACAGCCCATTTTTTCCTCAGAACTAGGTAATTCAGTGTTCCACAAAGTGATAAATTTACATCAAATCCAGCTGCAAAGTATGCTGAAGTTGGAGATTATCTTCCCCTGGGCCACATTCACAGACTCTGTCTCTGGGATGGACTGAGGAGTCTGTGTTTTTCCCTCTCAACAGGTTGATTCTGATGTTCACTGCCCTTAGATTATTTGATGACAATAATTGACACTAAAGTGTGTTTGCATCTTGCAAAAGCTTATTCACCAAGCAGATCATCGTTGCAGTGGTTTTCAAAAGTGGGCAACTAGGGAACTTGTTCAAATATAAAATCAGGTTGGACCAAGGAATCAGAGTTTTGAGACATAATGCTCTAGTGTGATGCAGACTTTGTAAAAATGAATCTTCTTTTACCTTTAACCTAACGCAGCAGAAGCAAATAGGCCAGCCAGGTAATACAGCACTTGCGTATGTTATTGATGCAGCAGTCATGTATGTTATTGCCTCCAGCAACCACTTACACATACGAATTTATTTGGTATATACCGTAATTGTTACTTAAAAAGCTTGGGTAATTCATCCTGATTCTTTAATTGGTAAGTTTTTCACCAGATTTCTTTCTCTCTTTGATGGAAAAATTATATATATACATATGCATGTGTACATATATATGTGTATACATAAATCTATGTGTATATATGTGTATGCATGTATATATATATATATATATATATATATATGATGGACACAAATAAATGATCTCTTTCACTAAGGAATGATTAACCCATCTATTTTACCTCACCAAACTTACATTTTTACACTCTCAAAAAATATTTATAGTGTCTTATTCACCAAGACAAAAACATGTACTGAACTGAGAAGTCAAAGGTAGTATCTTTTTATTTTAAAAGGTTCTAAATCTAATTTTATCATCAACAATGGGAAAACTTTAATGTATACCTGAAATTTATTTGCCATCGATAAAATAATGGATTGAGAAATGTTTTGTTTAAAAAAGTTGTTTTCCTTCAGAGGAAGGATAATAAGTCATATATTGTGTAATCCTGGACCTCCAGTTGGCCCTCAGGAAAGGAACTATACATTAAACTTAGGTTAAAGCCTATATACTTTATATCATGCAAAAATATTTAGCTTTCCTTTTCTTTCTTATTTGATCTTCACAAACTCTATTGCTTGCAATTTATAAGAATGAATAATTTTTACATAGAATTTAGAAACACAGTTTGTCATATTATTGCCTGAATTATGATACAAACTCATCGCCATGGGCTCCATTCTGCTCTGCTCCTTCAGAGCAAATTCTATGCTTTTTTAAAAAACTGGCTACTAGAAATTCTTTATTTTTATCTTGGCTTATAGATTTCTTTTACTTTTACTTTCACTTTCATTTTTTGTTGCTCCCAATTTCTTGCTGAATAAATAACTGGCCTGGAAATTGCTAGTTATCTAAATTCACTATCATGTAAGGAGTAAATAGATGGTGGTTGAAGAAGAGGCACTCCAAAAAGCCATACAAACATTGGACAACATGCATGAAATTTATCTGGGATACTGCAGCAAGTTATATAATTCCTAAGGCTTCAAAATTGTCATCTTTAAAACAGAGATATCAATTCTGACCTCATAGGGGTATTGTGAAGAATAAAGGAGAAATAATGTCTGCAACAGCATGGTCACATACTAATCCTTCTGCAAATAGTAGTAAATATTATCAAGTAACCCATAATACCCCTCTTTTCCTTATCTTTAGCTTTACCTTTGTTTAGGTACTCACAAAAATGCAATATGACAAAAACTACCTAATAGGGTAGAGTGAGAATTTAGTCATTTGATAAATGGAGATCTAAAAACCACGCTTCTATCAAATCATTTGACTTACTAGTCCACACTGATTAAATTTACCCTAAATATCACTAAATCTTCACTCTGTGCTATATTGATAACAAAGCCTTCACTACCTCAAAATCAATATCTTAAAACCAATCCATGGGTTTATCATTTGGAAGGGAAGCAGGCATTGTTACCACTTAAGAGCCATATTTTACTTTGCAAAGATAGGATTTTTCTTCTGCTTTCAACTTTTATCAAAACATCCTTTAAAACCTTCAAATGCCATTATACAATCCTGATTGCCCTCTCTAAAAAAAGGAAAAGTATCCCCATTCTACTTATTTCAAATAAGTTAGTACCCCTAGTTATAAAGAGTAGATTACAACTATAGATTATAAATATCAATAAAAGAGACATATTGCTGTCAAATTCTTTCTCTGATCTGTTTGTTTGCTCATTAACTTGAAAGGTTCAATCTTTGATCTTTGGTTTCAAAGACATCAAGATGACTTCCAAATGTTTGATACGTTGTCTACTTTTACATCACATTCCATATAAAATGCATTTCCCTAAACTTAATGGTTAAATAAAATGAGTTATATGCAAGAGATAGTAAGCATTCAAAGCTTCCATATGATAGACTTTTTATTAGACTATGTCACTTTGCCCAAATTTAGAAGAAACCATTTTAAACATGCAGTAGATTATAGCCAATGGTAGTTATTATTAATATTCTGGAATTGATAAGTTATTTATGTCTGGCATTCTTCCTACTGATTATTCAAGGAGACAGGCGGCTTATAAATATCTCATCACTCCACCGTCACAGAAATTTCATCGACAGTGCTTATGCACAGCTATTAGCAATATGAATCTAACCATTACAAGAAGGAGGAAAATCGAACATGTGGCATTAATACGCAGTCCTGGTTCCTAACCATCTGATAGGCAGATGGTGTGAAGCGGATTCTCCAGCTGAAATGAAGGGCACATCATTTAAAACCTTGTTTGCATTCTAACTGATATCAGTGCCATATTGATATACATGATACATCATGGCAGTATTTGAACAATCTAGTTTGCTTCAGTCATAAATGTTTACAGCCTTGTTTTTTTAATCTTATAACCATGTTCAGAAGAGTGTATTTTTAATTTATGAAACCTATTGTTTACTTCTGTTGAACTAGAAGATTAGTGGAAAGCAGGAATATTAAATTACTTCAACCAGAGCAATATAACCAAGACAGATGAATAAAGCGAGTTTCTATTTTCAATAAAGGATGTTAGTAAAGGAATTTTAAAATTAGCCCAGGCATTTCGTGCATTAAATACATTTATTCATTTAAACCTAGCTTTTTTTTTCCCCCAAGTGGCATACAAAGAAACTTAATGTTTTATATAGTCATTCATTTAAAACTCTCACTGTGTGCAATTAATCTTGTCCAGCAGTTCAATTCAGAAAGTAAAACATCAAAAAGCATAGTTCAGTTCAACAGTCATTACTGTGAAGTAATCTTTCTGCTCCTGACAGTTCCTATAGACTCTTTGCAAAACTCTGTTGAAGGTGCATTGTAAACTCCATATGAGTTTGAATTACAACTCAGTTGAAATTACTCCAAGTCTTAGAAGAACTCTTGGCTCAGTATAACAACTTGAAAATACCAGGACCTTTTTTTTCACCCTGTTTTCTTCCTATCCTTATTTAAATACCAGCTGTCTAAAAAACTGACAGAAGCTTTCACAGTCATTTTATTTCGCAATACTTTCTAAATAAATGAAAATTGTGATTGGAACATGCCTGTCCTCACCCTTAAAAATGACTAAATAACAGAAATAATAAGCAACTAGAATAAGTAACTTGATTGTAAATCAGGGTAGACTGAAGATTTTGAGTGTAAATTTGTCTCCTGATGTCCATTAGACTGACTTTTCTTGCCCTTTGAAACACATTTATATTCTACAGCAGAAAGGAAAATTGATCTTTGAGGCCATTAATGGAAACACTCCATATACTAGTTTTTACTTTTTCAATTGATTAAATTAGTTTTTTTTAAATGTTTGGATTAACAAAAACCCCAACAATTTAGAGAAATGTACAGAAAGAGTTTACTATAATATTGATAATGACTAATACATCAAATTTAGCATTCTTATTCTGAATAGCTTAAAATCACAATCTCCCAGAGTGAAGAAAGTAACAGCAGTAGTGAAGTCAGGGTGAGGGAACACCATGGGGATGTCATTTGGCCATGTGTAAATTACTGAGGAATTTCCATGGAAGTTTTTGAAACATTCGACTTCTGATCACTAACTCATAGAATCAGGCTGAAACATAATCAGCTAAAATTATTATGGTTTAAAAGAAGCAAATAGGTAATTTATGAAAAGCTGAACTCGGCATAACCAGGTCTTGAATATAACTTTCACTTTTACTCCATCTGTTAACATTGCCACTTTTAGAGAAATATTTCTTAACAGCCGTTTGGGGTTTAGACTTATAAAACATGGAGATGAGAAAGACTTTATCTAATGTGACCCTTTTATTTTACTAATAATGAAAACTTAGGGGCAGTGAGGTTAATCATTTCTATAAAGTCATACCATTAAATAATGATCAAGTATTCCCAATTCCCCCAACTCCCAGTTCAGCGTTGACCACACTGACTCTGTCAATAAATGCAAAAAGAAAAGTACAGAATACAGTAAACTGTGGAATCATTGAAAGGAAATCACTCCCCTTTGCCCAAGTAGCTCATGGATTGCATAGGAAGTCAAGGTAATAGACTCTCAGATGATGTCACAAGTATAGGTTGACTCCACTTAGAAACCTAATCTAAATCTTCATTTGTGATTCAGTCTTTTAGAATTTAGAATGTATTTGCCACAGAAACAATGGTCATTCAACTTTATGCAGAAAACTTTTAACCTGTTCTACTGGTGAAATTCAGGATTTATAATGTTAATCTGGATCCTATATCTTAAATATGTCACAACAATGAAAAAGAGAAGAGTGAATAAATTGTTTTCCTCTGTATATCTTGAATATAGAACAAATTCTAAATATAAAGAAATTGAAATAGATAAACTTTGACTCTAATTTTCTTTAAAGCATCCTTTTCATTATTTCTTATGATTCCATTCTCCAGTAAACTGGGCATTAGGTATCTTCATGTTTGTCTAAGGCCCAATACTTCTTTCTAGCTACACAACTCATCACCCCAACTTGCTCAATGCATTGACTCCAGGCAGGTGACTCTTACTAGCTGAGAATAACTGACAGTGTATGGCATTCTGAAAGAATGTTTTTTAAAGAGACTACTTGTCAGTTTATTGGTGACAGTTCAGGCAGTATAAGTGAAAAGAGGAAACGGTGTCATAAATTTAATTTCCTGCAAAAAAGTCACCCCATTGGCATTTTAGCCTAAGAATAATCTCTCCCAATGTTCTCCTACTTTTCTCAATACCATGTAAATCCTCTTCTAAATCCTTTGATACTTCAGTAAGCCTCTCTTTTTTTTCTTTTTCCAGAATCCAGATAGAATGGGGCTCTGTCAGTATGTGCTTCTTGGTGAGACAAGAAGAGGAGATGAGAAAAAAGAGTAATAGAGGTGACTATTTTTACATGTATGTCTTATTTGAGGGGCATTATCCAATGAGAAGATGTGGCCACAGAATTTTTCTGATATAGTAAGATAAACTTTTTTCAAGGAAGAGACTCAAGAAAGAAATATATTTAGACACACACACATATACACACATTCTAGATAGAGGTCAGGATCACGATTGGGAACAATATACAGCCATATTCACTGAACAACAACAGAAACCGAAGGACTAGTTGAGGCAATGTATTCACTCCTTTGTCATTAGGTTCTTGCATTTATAGCAACATCTCGCTGAACCTCTATAATTTGCCTACCAGGTACATATTTCCCTCATTTCATTACAGGGAAAATGTGAATGGTGATAGGCCAATTGTAGTGCTTGGAACTGTAGGTTTTTGACTGCAGTTTTAAAGTTGGACTATGGAAAAGTACAATCCTGATTAATTTAGAAAAATAGATAATGGTATGCAATAAGGAAGATTCAAAAGAAATAGGGTTTATAATCCATAGTCTTAAGTGACTGTCATCTCCTAGAGCTGTTGAATAGATGAAACTTTTATCTTGGCACATCTCTGGAATCACAGTCAAGTTACTAAGTTTTTTGAGTCTAACTTAGACAAGTTACTTAAATTGTCTGATTTTGAGGCAACCTTACACTTTCTTGTTCAAGAAATAAATGCTGTCTATGTTTAAAACTATGTCCCATCTGAGGTTTGAATAGTATAGTCCATGCAGCCCACCTAGGAACAGAGCAGGTAGGTGTCAAGGGAGAATTACCAATGGTTAGTATTATATTATTCATTTCTCTTTTTTTGCTGCAAAAATCATTCCAACAGAAAGAATCACTTAATTCCTAACATGGCAAGAAATGTGAGTCTTTTGCGAATTCTGAGAGAACATTTTACTTTACTTCAAAATAGTAAATCATAGCAAATCTTCAATTTTCTTTATATCTCTTCATTTTAGGAGCAAAGTCTGTAATTATACTGATCCAATGGCTTCTCTTGACCTAATTTATCTTGTATCATGAGATTCTATTAAAAGAAACTAAATCACTGCAGTAGATTTATTCACCTTAAATAATTTAAGCTAATTGAAAAAGAACCAAACTAATGCTAAAACACTTCTCTCAAGCATTCAACTTTTGAATGTTGATTACTAATTTAAACAACCAGGTAATCACAGCAGCTTTGTGAGAAACATGGACTTGTACTATGTACACATTTCTCTCTCTCCCTGGGCTGGAGATAGAATTAAGCATAAATTCTGAGTCTGAAAGGAATTGTATCTCTTCTGTAGTAATTAGGAAATTCCAATAAAATATTTTCATTGATGGATTTGAGGTTTTTCTCTATATTCCCGAAAAGTTTTGAAAACAACACATAGAAAAATGAGAGGAATATCTGGAAAGTCATATCCAATCGCTCTTGGCAACGAGTTATGGCATTTCGAATTTATAACACGGCTAAAGCAAAGGAAAATTAAAAACATTACTGTTATTCACAAACTTTGCTACATCATAATTACCAAAAACTGAATTCCCATGCATTAGTTTAAAAATTAAGACCCTGTTAGTATTATTACTATATTTTATTATTGTTACTCTGCTTCTTGTTGGTAAAAGTTATTAAATACCATTTTGCTTTGAGCGAGGTTAATAGTGACTTATAATGTTATCACAAATTATAATATTCTAACTGTCTCATCATTATAAAACTCCACTTGTAAATTCAGTGGTCATTTTTCTCATGTAATTATTTGATTTTATAACTCAGCCTTGTAATACTTGGAATATGTAGCATAATCACTCGTATGACAATCCTGCAAGGAGTTACAAAAGCCTTTTGCAGTATTTTTAACATACATCTTTCTTACGAGAATTAGAAAATTCAGACATAACTTTATCTTGGAGGTAAAGCCTTTTGAAATATTGCTAAAGTGCATACTGAATAAAGACAACACACTTAAGCAGACTTTTCCCCCTTTAAAGAGCATTCATCTTTTCAAAAGCAATAGATTCTCGGTCCACCCGGAGTCTATTGCATTATTCATTTCATGTGCAACCTCATGCTGGACCATAAATTGTTACTTTATCTAATCAAAGGAGACTTAACTCTACAGAAGGTCAAAGGTTTAATTTTGTGAAGTATTATCTTACGCTATGAGTTTAACCGAAAAATAGAAGAAGAAAAACAGCCAAGAAACTGGTAATAAATGAACCTTTATTGCCTCAGGCATTGGCCTAGTTAATAAACTTTCATTGAAGGTTTCTTTCAACTGTTACGGACAATGAGAGGAAAAAAATCTTAAATTACAGCCATGTGTGACTTTTAAGGCAGTCATTCTTTTTTATCTCAACCTCCCTAGCTCAGGAAAAAAAAAAAAAAAGACAAAGAGAGATTGTCTTCGATCTTTTAACCAAAAATGTATGTTTCTAAACAGATGAAAAAGTGCAGATAAACTTTTCTAAAAGCAGAGGTCAGCTTTGAACAATATAAAAAAATGCATTCTTTAGGTGTCGAATCTTAGAGAACAATCTCTCTAGCTAAATGCAAAACTGAAAAAAGGAGGAAGACATGTTGTTGTCTACAACTCTTGAATTGTAGTCTCCTGCTAGCAAAACAGGATGCCCCATAATCTCACCATCACTGCCCAAAGTCCATGGTAGGTTTGATATTCATTAAATGTCTTGCAAATAAGTACATTATTTATGTACTATCTACCCTGTTTTAGTACAAAAAAATCCTTCCTTTATATTCAGAAACGAAAACACTAGTAGCAAAATAATTCATTTTATTGTTATGCAATTAACAACAATTTTTAAGAGAAACAAGTTTATCCTTTTAGCAGATACTCTCAACCAACAATGGCCTGTGGGTAGTTTTTCTTTCAGTATTTTCTAGAGAAGAAAATGAACTGAGTTCTTCTGAACTAATCTCCCATATTTTCAGGAGGCACTATATTGAGTATAAAGGTTATCATGGCCTTACTTCCCACATCTTTGTCGCCACACCACAGCATAAATAAGGTAGATCTTCATGTCACCAAAAGAGTTTGCATAAGCTGTGAAAAAGGAAAGAAGCCATGCTCTGCATCTTTCTTTAGATCTTCTCAAACAGAAAAAGGAGGGCTGGCTCTGTGCTCCTAACAGGACCCCCCTGCCAGATTCTATCCACAAATCACAATGCTCGCAGCAGGGCACCCAACCCTCTTCCTACCTAGTAGCATTTGGACACAACTGAGCTCTACTTCATTCCAGGGACATGTCCCCAGGATGCTATCTTGGCCACCTTTGAATCCGAACATGATAGCTGCTTACACTGGCAGCACCAGGTGAAAGCAAAACCAGGCTCCCTACTAAGAAATACGCTCTGCACAGCTGGGAAGCAATGAGCTCTACTGGGGTCAAGGATGAAGCACGTTTATACCAGCAGCTCTGCTTCTTTCCTGTATTTGCCAAGAGTAGTGAGAGAGACTTAGGAGAAAGTGGAAAACATAGAGATTAAAGACAATGTAACATGATTTCAAAATGGAAAAAAAAATGTGAAATTTTACACATAGAATATTGAGAATAAAAAACAGGGGTTTCTAAAACATAGTTAAACCTGGATATCAGAATCTGAAGCAAATTGAGATAATTAGTTTTCATTAATTAGTAGAGAGTTTTAGAATCAATGAGTAGGTTTTGATTTCATGCAAGAAACCATGAATAGCTACTCAAAGGTTACAAGGAAAAACTTCGTCAAAAGAGCAATTGATAAGCACAATGTTTTTTTTGCCCCACTTAATTCTACCTAATTTGTGTGCACGCATATAGTTGGGGAGCAAAAGAATGAAGAGAAGAAGAAAAATGAAGAAATCTTTCTTTCTTTCCAAAAAAGAAACACTATATTTGAATGTATATAGTGAATGGCTAGTTACATACCTTGTTGGATAAATAATCTAATAATAGCAAGGATGATCATGCTTTATAACTTCAGCTTTTTCATTTACCCTTTTTGAAAAAGGCTGAGGTGCATTTAGAAAGTGACCTCAAGGTCAAAGAAGCATGAGAAAGTAACAAAAACAGGTATCTCAAATCTAATTCTTTATTTCATTAATCAAAGTTTTATGGGTTTGGGAAAGTTGTGCTACAGTACACAGAGAGGATAAGAAAAAAGAAAGATCAAGGGAATTCAAAGGATTTATTAAAAGTGCAGACGGTAACTCTGACTAGTGTTTTAGCTAGATAGACACAATTAATTACTTGTAACATTGTGAAACTCTAAAATGCTGAAAGAACGTGCTCATGCCTGCAATGCAGTTATGTAGCAAAATACTTATAATCTTTCAACCACCAGGAGCTTTTGTTGGTTTTTAAACCTAATCCACAGCTTGACATAGATCCTAGCGTAATGGAACACAGTTCTTTGATTGAAATAATATCTAAACATTGCTGCGCTAGCCTGGTGGCCTAATAGAAGTCTGTCTCCCTGAAACTCGAGAAATTCAAGTTTGGAAACAAACTCAGACACTGAGCTCTGGCTTGTACGTCCTTCAAGAAAAGCCTCTGAGACTGGAATATGCCCTTTCCAGTTTAGCAAGACCAAAAACAGACATAAAACTTCTCCAATAGCTTTTCTTCCAAATAATGAGACAGTCATAGCAAATAATTTTCTTCAGCTCCTAAAAAGTTACTAATAAGACAACAATAGTGTTGATAATAACAAGGAATCTAATGTATGTCGTAAAAAAGCTAAGTATTTTAGAAGTGACCCATTCCTCTGGCTTTCTCCATTTTTATGTGAAAATGTGAGTAATATCTACAAATTTGGTCATCGTTACAAAGAAAGTTGATCCATATATTTGTCAAATTTAGCCACATGGAAAATTTCAAAGTGTTCAAAAGCACACTAAAAATATCTGAAAAGCAACATATATGTAGCATTTAGTGAAAAAACTTCCATATTATTTTGTTGTATCCAATGTACCTGAATTTGCAATAATGGTAAGAATGCCACACTTGAACATTTTAGTGAGAAAGGAATAATTTCTAGGTCTGCATTTGCAGCAATAAATACACTCTGATAAAGCTCTGAAAGGTAACTGCAATAAAATCTCCATTTTATTGTGTATTCTAATAAATTTCAAAAAGCAAAGAAAATATACTATTCCCAAAATCCAAGCATCTCATAGAAACTGCTAAGCAAAAAGTAGATGAGTAGAAAACAGGAAAGGCATGCGTAGCATTAAAAATACCTGAGGCTATTGCCAAATTATGATTTTATGTTTGGATGCCACGCTTATAGTGTTAAGTATGAAAATGATTTTTTATTTATTTTTTTTAGGAAGATTAGCCCTGAGCTAACATCTGCTGCAAATCCTCCTCCTTTCGCTCAGGAAGACTGGCCCTGAGCTAACATCTGTGGCCATCTTCCTCTACTCTATACATGGGACGCCTGCCACAGCATGGCTTGATAAGTACTGCGAAGGTCCACACTCGGGATCCAAACCAGCAAACCCCAAGCCACCGAAGTGGAATGCACAAACTTAACTGCCGTGCCATCAGGCTAGCCCCTGAAAATGATTTTTTACTTAAAGCCTCTCATCTGACACTATCAAGTCACTTTATAAACATGTTAATTAAAATGATACTTGGATGACAACTGAAACAGTCTGCATATGCAGTCACAAATATGAAGTCTTGACATATTTTATCACTACATTGTAAAGCATAAGCTGTGAAGCTGGGTGGGAAGTAGAGAGCAAGTAAGAAAAATCCTCAAATTAAATAATGAATATATAATCCTAAAAACATAGTAGTCCTAAAAAGAATTCCAGGAACACAACTAGAGTTGGTTAAATCAGTAGGTCAACAATGTCTAGGAACCAAATTCTTTCCATATTTCCTTTCTGCTATCCTCAATACATTGAGAAATACTTCCAAGTTAGCAAGTTGGCTATAACAATTGTAGGTATCCAAGAAAAAAAGCGAGGAGCTGTTTATTCTATATATTTATTTCTTTTTATCCCCCAAGGAAGCGTTTCCCAGGGGACATCCTAAAGGCTCACCTCTCATAACTCATTAGGCATAATTGCATCACCTAATAATTCCCAACAAATCATAGGCAGAGAAAGAGGTTACCATGACTCACATCTGGGATGGAACATGGGGCTGAGTCCTCTTAGGCACAAAGTTGGAGGAAAAATGTGAATTCCTCAATAAAATTAGGATTTTGTTATAAAGAAAGAGAATGATAAGTGGTTATTGGGAAGCAACCAACAAGGTCTATAACAAAAGCTTATTGGGGAATATTGAAGAAAATAGTTAACAGCCTCAAATAGAAGCCCAATTACATTGCTATTCCATATCTCCTATCATTTTAAATCTTTCCCAAGCTTGCGCAACAGTTAACATATACCAAGATTCAGAGGATAACATCATTGTTTTTCTCAAGGTACTATTTTACTTCTCATAGTAATGAAGTCCTTGTACAGAAAAGTTCCATAAAATTATAATAGTGACCTTGATTTTTATATTTAGAACTACCAGGAACAGAAACATGAAATAGCACTCAATTGCTTTGAGTTTCCTTTTCCACCTCTAGCTAGAGATAACTATAGAATAAAAATAAGATGGCACGCCTATGGAATGTATATAAGATGTTGTCCTTCATTTGATTGCCGGACAAATACATACAAGACAACTGCTACGTAACATAACACCAAGGAACTGATTATTTTTTGAGTTATATCAAATAGACATTTAAACATTTTCTGTGGACCATGAGACGGCTAAAACTAGTGGTGATAGTACTCCATGCTTTGATACAGTACTAGAAGTATTGCCTCATGTTCTTCCTTCTTAAGGATGCAGACTGGTGTAGGAAAACTTGGAATAGCAACTGCAGAGCTCAAGCAAGGGAAGTTAGTGAGAGAGAGGACTGAGGGGAGAGAGAGGCAACAGCAGCTTCTAAGGGTACACATATTTACTGCCATGTCAGTGCTGTTTGGCCTCTTCTTCACTTCCATCTTTGGTATCATCCCCAGTAAAATGGAAACTTGTAATAAAGTTTAAAAATTGAGAGCAATAGCAAAAATATGATATAGGACAAAGAACTTAGGCTTTGCAGTCTAAATGTGAGTTTCAATCCGCTCTCTGTCATTAGGTAGATGGCTTCTGTTTGCAAGATCTAATTTCTGTCAGCTTCGGTTAACTTTCCCCCAGTGATAATAAAGAGGATTGTGTTGCTTGTGTCTCACAGAGCTGGTGAGAACATTAAATGACATAGGATGTGTGAAAAATGTGCAAAGGTGTTCCATGATGACAATTTCCTTCCTTTCTTTGTTTTGCTATCATTCCATCAAAGCAGGTCCTTCCCTGCCTTTTTTTGGCATTACTATCCCCACTACTGACAGAGCTGCCACTAGTCGTTCAGAACAAATGGCAGAGCCAGGGCCATGACATCACTCCCATAAATCTGCTCCTTCAACTGTATTTCCAGGATCAATGAAGGGACTCAGTAGAAAAATATATTCCTCATAAAGAATTTTGTTTTATAAGTACTTGCATGGATGAACTCCAGATCAAATTTCAAAATTATACAAAATTTGCATCCACAACTTACTAAGTGACCTTAGACAGCTCAATTAACTTCCCTGGAAATGGGGCTGATAAAAGGACCTACATGATATGGTGGTTATGAAAATTAAATGAAGGAGTACACGTAATGAACTTCAACCATACACAATATAAGAACTTCAGATATACAGCCTATTGTTATTGTCTTCTGGCATCAAAAGACACTAATATTTGTAATTCAATATCATATGGAAAATGATTTTAAGATGATGGAGACTGACTCTTGATTTATGTTCTAATCAAAAGGAATATACATTTTGCAAAAAACACAAACGGATTCATATTATCATTACATTACATACTATCATTACACATACATCTTGACTCCAAGGATATTTTATTACAAGAATTGTATTATGGTAAAGTCACCTCAAAAGAGATCCAGCTACATGGACATAAGCAACATTGTCTAATAAAAATTCCAAAGAATAAGATTTTAAACACACAGTCACTAAATTATCAGATTTAAACATAAGAGTTGGTAGTGTCTTGGAAATCATCTTCTCTAACCCAGACTCATGTTATGAATAGAGACAGAACCAAGCAAGAATCTCTGTTTCTCCACTGATGGACCAAGCAATTTTACCTTTATAAAAAGCTACACCACCACACACACATAGGTTCTTTAAACACATACTTGACCCTCTAAATATATTTACTCTTTTTTTATACTTACTGTTTATTCATACTGGCATATCCAGGAATAGTGGAGGATAAATAAAAGAAGGTCCAAGTGGCTAATAATACCATAACTATTTACCCATTATTTCTTAAGAAAAAATAAGTCAATACACACCAAGTTCACGTCACAGTGTTACAATTACCATTGCATTGGTTTCATGGTCAGTGGCAAGTTTTGTTACTCAGGAAATTTCTAATGGTCAAGTAATACAGTATATAAACAGTACTCGGTATCTTGTAGCAGCAATTCACCAGATGGGTGTCTACTATCTAAAGAAAACATACCTGTTCTCAGAAAAGTATAATTTGTTCCCATTTCCTTACTTATTGCTCTCAACATCAAGCTTCAATCACATATACCCATGGATATGATTTACTGAATAGAAGTTAAAATACTTAGTTTTCAATGTCTAAAGTGTGATTTAAATTAAGAAAGTATATTATTCTAAAAAAGAATGAGATATTTGGATTTTCAGGGCACACAGCAAATAATCTATTTTAAGTATACAGGCATGTGTCATTTAAATACAGGGATACATTCTGAAAAATACGTCATTAGGCAATTTTGTCATTGTGCAAACATCATAGAGTGTTCTTACACAAATCTAGATGGTATAGCCTACTACACACCTAGGCTAATGGTACTAATCTTATGGGACCACTGTCATAGCGGTCCATGGTTGATGGAAATGTTGTTATGTGGTGCACGACTGTATTTATAAACAAGAAATAGTCCTACCTTTTCTTCTGTGTGATAATGGGAGACCAAATCAACTTTTAAAACAGGAAATCAGAGACTTGTAGAATTCTAAGAGACTCTACACTCTGTCTTCCTGAATTCTAATTATTATCAAGGCATTCTGATAAAAGTTGACAACTACGTATGATCTTTCAACATATACATTTATTCACAGTGTAACTAAAATTGACAATGCATCTTTGTCATAATAAATTTGTATGAATTATTTGATGCTAATAATTCTTATGATAAATTATTTTAATTTAATTCAAGTTTTAAAACCTACGTGCAAGAAACATACAAACAAAACTGGTTCTGACACTTGCTTATGAAAAGTAAAACATTAAAATCAGGAAAAATTCACTGGCAATTACCTAAGTATCTCAGTACTTTTTATTGCCACTAAAAACTTGCAAGATCATTTGAACTGACTATTATATAATCTTTACAAAACACAGTTTTGGTAATCGTAATACAAAATATGCAATATAGTTTTGGTAATCATTATAATATAAAATATGCAATCTCAGTAGGAAAAGCATAATGAAAACATAGGCACTCAATCAAATATTTCTTAATTTCAGTAAAGAACCATTATCATGGGTCTTTTGAAAGTCTGTGAGTAGCTATGATTGTGGGAGTTTCCAGTTAAATTTCAATTCCCATAGATATTCAATTCAAATTATAATTGTTTAAGTACATAATACGTTCCAGGGACTAAAAAGGATAAAACATGGGTACAACATGACCCTGCCCTTAAAACTGTAAACTCAATCAGGGTAGAGATTGCATTTGTCTTGTACATGGACACATTGTCAGCACTGAAAACAGTGATCAACATGAAAGAGATGCTTATTATGTGTTGAAGAAAGTTATGAAGACAGTAAAGAAGAAGAAAATGAAGACGTGAAGGGCAGGCAAAAAGGGAGAAAAGAAGAAAAGAAGGGAAAGAAAGGAAGGAAAGGAGGGAGGAACAAAGTTATCATTTGGTTGAGGAGACAGACACATTTACAATTATCTATAACACGAGAGAATGTGTGAGTTGTATTAGAAATACACAGTGCTTCTATTATAACTCAGGATCGTGAAGATTAATTTGGGCTAAGGTATTCAGGAAAGCTTCAGGTAGGAGGCGGTATTTGAGACAACTCTCAAAATATAGGTAGAGACTTGGTTGATAGAACTGAGAAAAAAGAATATTTCAAGGTAAAAAGAGAAAAGAAAAAGTGAGCAATGTGACAAAGTTGGGAACACATTGGACTTACATTGATAATACAGGGTAAGAAACATTGGGTGGGGAGACTAGTAGGACACAGACTTGAAAAGAAAGATTGATGTCACTTCATAAATGTGCTTTAATGCCATTGCAATAGAGTTTCATGCTCTGGGAAATGGATGGTATTTAAGGAGGGAAGTATCTTGGTCAGAGCAGTGTGGACCCACAACCCTCCCAGCCCCCAGGCTTCTCTCCCAAGCTGTTGGACTTCCTCAGAGCACCATATGTGGCAATGTCTATGTACTGGAGTTACAGCCCTACCAATTAGACATGTATTTCGATAATTTTATTGTTTGGAGTAGTTATATTACCCAATATCTAAAATAGTATTTGGCACAATTAAATTGGGAATTGCATAGAAGAAGCAATGTGACAGATCTCAGTTCAGATACTGAACACATAACTTACTAGCTGAACTGCACTTCTCTGAGCCTCAATTCCATCATCTATAAAATAAGCATAATAATATCTATTGTTAGAGTTGTAGTGAAGATTAACTTATCATGGGAGACAGGCTAATGTGCAACTCCATTCACTGACAGAGATATCGTAATTCCTGGAACCTGTAAATATGTTATCTTACATGGCAAGTGGAACTTTGCAGATGTGATTAAGTTAAAGGACCCTGAGATGGGAAATTTGTCCTGGAATATTCTGCAAGGTCTAACATAATCACAAAAGCAGCAAGAGGGTCAAAGTCAGAGAAAGAAGATGTGATGATGGAAGCAGCAGTTGGAGTGATATGCTTGCATGATAGGGAAAGGGGCCAATGGGCCAAGAAATGTGGTGGCCTCTAGAAGCTGGAAAAGGCAAGGAAATCATCTTCCCCTAGAGCCTCCAGAAGGAAAACAGTCCTGCCAACACCTTAATTTTAGTCTGTAAGACTCATTCAGGCTTCTGACCTTTAGAATGTAAGATAATAAATTTATGTTGTCTTAAGACACTGAATTTGTCTTAATTTATTACAGCAGCAATAGGAAACTAATAGAGTTTTATGCATACACATCTGTGTGTACATATGTAAAAATATACACACAAACACACATACATGCCTGGAAGGCAATAGGTATTAATAAATAAATTTTCTTATTGGATCAATAAGTATTTCCATCTAAACTTTGTTTTGCTCCTTCAGGATAAATTAAGAACAAATTGAGTCAGAAAGAAGCCATTATAATAGGTCAACACTGTATTTGTCCCAGCACAAGAGTGCCAGAGCTAGGGAGGAAAAGAAGGCAGGAATGAAAAGGAGGGGACCAAGTGTCAGATGATTTCAGAAAGAAAATTTGATCTCTAAATAGACTGTAGGTGTGGAAAATAGGAATTAAAGATGATTGTTACCATCCAAAGTGGAAGAATATGTGATAAACTAACTCCAATATTAGAAATAGCAAGGGGGCCAGCCTCATGGTCTAGTGGTTAAATTTAGCACACTCCGCTTTGGCGGCCTGCGTTCAGTTCCCAGGCACGGACCTACACCACTCGGCAGTGGCCATGCTGTGGTGGTGACCCACATAGAAAACAGAGGAAGATTGGCACAGATGTTAGCTCAGGGTAAATCTTTCTCAGCAAACAAACAAACAAACAAAAAGGAAATAGCAAGAACAGAGAAAAATGCAAGCTTGGGAGTTCACATTTTGAGCATGTTGCATTTGAGGTGAGGAGCAATTGCTTGAGAATAGATGTTAGCCATGTATGTTTTAGGAAACTGTTAAGGGTCAATAAGTTTTCCAAAGAATAAAAATGGGAGGCCACAGCAAAAGTGGTCAAAATCCAAAATCACCTGGGCCTACTTATATTTATAAGGGGTAGGTGGAGACATAGCAGTGAGAAGGTAGGGTCAGAGGCAGCTTTCAAGAGAACAGCATCACAGAAAAGATGGTGCAGAAGCTGGACTGTGAGGGTTCAGCGACAAACGAGATGAGAAGAAGCCGCGCAACAAATGCACATTATTCTTTCAAGAAGGCCAATGAAAAGAACCAGACAGCTTCACTGAGGTGCACATTTCTTTAAGTAATCAAGGATTGAGTGTATTGGTGGGAAGAAGGATGATGCTAATTACAAACAGTGACTGAAGAAGTGAAAAAGAGGGGCCAAGTAATGAAGGAAGAAAGAGAAAGCATCAAAAGTATAGGTGAAGGAGTTAGCATCTTGAACAGGGGAAGCACTCCGTGTGAGAATAATGTTTGCTTTTGGTTTTTGGCATTATTTGGAATCATTGGTATTTAAACAAAGGTGTAAATTAATAGGCTAATTTGATTCCATTTCTTTAATACATCTTTCAGAATGCAAATCAAAAAATGGACTCATATAACAATGCATTATTTTAGGTTTGAGATATCTTTGCATCATAATGTTCTGAATATATTATGAAAATATTTGAAATATAATTTTAGGGAACTGCAAGCTGTATCTGTACTAGTATCGTATACACATGCATGCACATATACACAGATTTTCATGTGTTCAGAAGGGTTATATCTATAATGTATATTCATGAGGCAGGCACCATGTCTTATTCAATATTTTATCACTAGCCCTAGTGCTATCTCTGGTATAGACTAGACATTGAATAAATGAATGAACCCTTAGTCAGTTTTTCCCTGAAGTTCTGAGGAAGTACTTAATTGGCATTTGTCATGCTGGATTGTACTACAATTTATGGTTCATATGACATAAGCACCTAATAAATGCACATGATTGTAAAGACTACATATGAGATCATTGATTGGCCATTAGAACCAGAAAGGCAGAAGGCCACACATGGAAAAGGGAGGCTATCTCCTCTTCATCTAGGTGATCAGAAATCAAGTGTGAATACCAATATGAATTTCAACTCTCTGTCAGCACTCTCACAAATAGTTGCTCTCTTTCTCTTTCAGTCCCTTCCCCGACTGCAGACTTTCTCTTTCTACAACACAAGTCATTCTATTCCTCTGCTTTAATGTTTATAACATTGCCTATTGCCTACAGCACAGATCCAAATATCATATTCACAGCAACACGAATGCTATCATTATCCGTCCTTCATCTACCTTTCCAGATACGTCACCAAGTCACTACTTTGACCCCACTTTATATTTGATGTAAACCCACAGAGAACTAGCCTTCATTTTTAGCGTCTAATCCCTCTCCATTCACTGTTTTCTTTGCCAGGAATCCTCCCCTTTCTTCTATGCATAAATGCCAGCATCAATTTTCACTTCCTAGGAAGAGTTTTATTGATTCACTGAGGTAGAGTTGATTATGTCCTCTTCTGCGTCACCCTCTCAATTCTGCAGAAATCTCGACCATAGATATTACTGAATTACACTGTAATTATTTGTTTACCAGTTTGTCCAATTACACTATGAGTTCCTTGAATGTAGAGGCCATGACTCATTAAATTATCTTTTTATTCTCTCATGCCCTCAACAGAGTAAGCATTCAGTTTTTGAATGAACGAATAAATGAAAACACTATAGCAAAAATAAATTTAGAAAATGTAGAAAAGTAGACTGAGATAGTCAATACAGTAAATAATTGAAGAAGTTAGTTTAAAGGGTCAACAATTTACCCAATATTCTCACACCTCAAGATAAATGAGACTCAGTCTTGCTACAGAACCTAGCTCCAGATTCTTAAACTTAACACAATCACCTATTTGGTTGAACTGTATGAAATTGCTGACGTTTGACCAATTTTAACCCATGAAATGACACTTTCATATGATCAACCTACCCTCAGATGACAAATTTCACCTCCATTAGCCAAGTCCTCTGGAAAAATCAGCACAATGAACACAGCCCCTAAATTCATGTACGAAAGAAACATACTCTTCCAAATTTACTCGCAAGAAAAAACACTAACCCCAGCACCTAAAAACATCAGCTGGTTCTAAAGTCGACACCCTGCATTTACCGAAGAATTACAAGTAAACTCTAAAAAAGAACAACAAAAATAACCTGAGCCTGAGTGAAGTATGATTGTCACTAAGTTCAGTGCTACTGCTGCTCCCTAATTGGCCATTTCCTCTTATCTCGGAAGGCTAGTTCACTTTGCAGACGCAGGGCAAGGGCGGCAACAGTACTGCCGAGGTCCCGCAGGCTTTTACCTCCGGTAATGTTTACACCTGCCACCTGCAGTTATCTCCCCTACTAGGCTGGCATCGCCTTCTTACAGCTTTCCCTTATAGTGCTTTTCTTTCCCGATATGCTTGAAATATTGGCACATTAAGGCTGCAGAAACAAAGCCTTAGGTTGAATATCCCTCTCTCTATATACATTCTGTCTATATCTGTCTACCTATAAATATCAAGAGATTACTGTTTTAAAAGAAAACATACTTCTAAAAGTGTTTATCATTTCTTCTAAATGCTATTTTCTCAGAGTTATAAAAGATATTTCAGAATTGGCAAATTATGTTGAGTTTTCAGAAAACATGAAAAGATTCACCATTTATAAAGTATTGGCTACTTGAAACTATAGTAAGCACTATATTAATAATTGTACTACATCTACAGAATGCAGAGTATGTATGTGTGTATGCGTAAACACACACACACATACTATTTGGGATGAGGAGAATGAAATGCAAAGGGATAAGTAACAGCCTAAAATTACACAACTAACAAATGGGGCAGTCAGAATTCAAACTAGATTTGTCTAACTCCAAAATTCACACTCTTACCTACTGCACTGCAAATGGGCCTCGATGAACCAGAAGACTGGCCGCCAAGTGCTGTAATACGTGAATACAAAGAAATATTTGGGAACTTAAGTTTTCATAAATGTTGAATTTCACAAACGTTGAATTCACTTCAACCTCTAAGTCTGACATGCCAATATTCTGGCCATTATGTCATAAAGTGATTCCAAATACACAGAGAATAAAGATAGGAAAGCTAGGAAAACAAAAATCATTCTAACATAGCGTAAAATGATAAAGCGTTTATTTGATAGGGAAATGGGTGAAGAAGGAAGAAAGACAGGCTTAGAGGAAAGCTAGAGGCTCATCTCCAGTTAAAGAACACCTCTTACTTTGCCATGTGTACAAATGTCTGATTCTTCCTGGATCCATATGGCAGCATTGATTTTTTTGTGAAGTGTGACTTCTACCATAGCTTAGTCAACTTTAAAGAAAAGTTAAAGATGCAAAACTAGAAATTTTCCAGATTGTTCATTTGAAACAATTGAAAATAACTTGTTTCACTTCTGCAAGAAGCCTCCTCTGATGGCTACTGTTGTGATGACTATAGTCTCTGAACTTCTTAGCCCTCATTGCCTGTCCCAATCATGTGGCACATATATCCTGATACTATGCCATGTTATTATATTATTACTATTGTTAATCACTCTATGAGTAAAATTTGTCTCACAATGAGATCTTTATCCCTTGAATATAGAAATCAAGATATCATTTGGTAAACTTTTCACTAAGGTATAGCAGGTTGATGTTTGCGATACCACTTTATCTGTAAAAAAAATAAGGTTAGAAATGACATTTAAATTCTTCAGTACTCTGAATAACAACAATCCTGAATAAGAACACTATTTTGTTCTCTTCCCTCTCTCTTTTTTTGCTTTAATTTGTTTGGTATTTGAATTTTATTCACATTCCCAGGAAAACTGTATTAAACGTCACTCTGGTCTAAATTAATCAGTCAAAGAAGAAAAAATTATTAAAGAAAAATTCTAAGGGTCAGCCCGGTGGCCTAGTGGTTAAGTTCAGCACACTCTGCTTCAGCGGTTGGATTCACAGGTTCAGATCCTGGGCACAAGCCTTACACCACTTTTTAGCGGCCATGCTGGGGTAGCAACCCACAGACAAAATAGAGGAAGCCTAGCAACAGATATTAGCTCAGAGCTAATCTTCCTTAAGCAAAAAGAGGAAGATTGGTCACAGATGTTAGCTCAGGGCAATCTTCCTCAGCAAAAAAAGATAAAAAATAACAATAAATTTCTAAAAGTATCACAATTTTATGAAGCATATAAATAAAGAAGAAAATTAAAAGGTAATTTTTAATTGACCAATAATTTAAAGAGCTTGACACTTGTGACATGCTTCAAAGTTTATCATTAACAGTTTTTTTTAAATTAAACTATTTGAGATTTAGGATATGGGTCTTTATTTAGAGCAAACTGTTCTTGCCTCTTTCTTCTCATTCGATTCGGTTCAGGTTCATATTATCTTTGGTCTCATTGGTAGACTACTTCAGACCAGTCTTGACTGTGACTTCATACATGTACGTCATTCCTTGTTCATTCCCTCTTTGTTCTGTTTTCTTCCTCACTGTATGCCTTAATTCTACTTCTGTCCAACCCAAACTGTTGGTGACAGGCTGGGCAACTGTCTCAGGCTTTATTTTCCTTAATTTGATCATTGGTTTACAATTTTTCTTCTGCTCACTGAATAAGACATCTGGCCAAACTCTATTTGTCAGTAGATAACTCCTTAACTCTGGGAAAATAGCTAACTGAACTGGTTTTTAAATCCACCAGTCTAAGTCTAGTCTAAATCTTCTCTATCTGGTTTATCTTACCGATTTGAACACATTTTGTTGATTCTTCTCTAACCAATCTGGAATTTTTTTCTTTCCATTTTTTTCTCTTTTATTTCTTCTTCCCAAACATTGTTTTTAAATTATAAATGTTAGTTCCTTTACATAAACTGTCATTCTGTCTCTTTAATGCTGGCAAATTAGCTTTCCTTTAAAAAATCAAAACGTCTTCCTATCTCCAAACATTTCTGAATAGTCAATCTGTATTTATGGGAAAGAAGATGAACTTTCAAGTCATATATTTATAGGATCAAATGCTGTCTTCACTACTTCTTAGCTATGAATCCTTGAGCAAGTTAACTAACTTGACACTTGGATTCCGCATGTCAAAATGGGGCTAATTGCATGCACTGTATAGGATTCTGGTGAGAAGTGAATGACAGGCAGGGTATAAAATGCCTCCTAGTCCAGTGCCTTGTACATGGCTGGCATTCAAACAGGGCTTCTCCTTTATTCTATTTCACAATTTTCTCTAGTGCTCATTTGACTCTTCGGCACACAAAGACACTCACATATATAGTACAAAATGCTATTATGCACCAAATCTCAAAATAATTAACATACAAGTCTACCTCATGGGTTTAATTTAGTTTCAAAAGCACACTTATAAACTTAAATAGTTCTAGACAAAGTCAATAAAAATATACTTAGATATCTAGCCCTAAGGGGAAAAGGACTAGCTTCTCTATTAACATCCTAACACTAAAATAAAAGTGTTCAATGGCTCAAAATAAACATTTCTGGACTTTAACTCCAGGATAATAAAATAGTATACCTATGATATGTCACTAAAAGGTACAATGCTTGAAAATATTGTTTGATAATAATAATCATATTGATTTAGTCTATCCAAGTAATAAAATTGGATTATATAAATCAGTTCTTAGAATGTGATAGTAGAATATATTTATTGCTTCCATTGCATATTATACATCATATATTTCCTGTGATAGAGTCAAGACTGACTTGGAATTTGAATAATCAAAATTCAGAACATATTTATGTAATGTATGTCAAATCATAGTTGTTCATTTTAATCTCCTTCATTTGGCCTGAATATTCTCATACCTGAAATATTAGCAGCAATATATTTTAATTTGATTATTTAAATGTCTAAAACTTACATACTGTATTCTAAAAGCTGGAAAATCTGTGATTTGAAGAACAAGTTTTACTGCCATATTTTCATTTGGCAAAAGACTCATACCAAAAGAATGTATATCATTTCAAAGATTTGGGGTCTCTAAAAATGTCTCCGAGGCAAGCACATATATTTCTTTGACAAATGTGCACGTTTTTAATTTTTTTAAATATTTTTTTAAAATTCTAAACACTTTACTCGCTTTCATTTTTCTTAAGAGAAAAATCTGATTAGCCCAATTTTTAAATTAGAGTGTCAAAAATCCCAGGAAAGTTCATCAATACTTTTGGAGCTATAATCAATGCCTTTTAATCAGAAGATGAGCTCTTTAGAACTCTAATATAAAAAAAGTTACCATCTCTTTGTGTAATCAAAATTAGGAAACAACGTATGCATTTAGAACTTAACTATGAGGCAGAAATTAATTTACATGATGAATACCGAGAGACTGAGAGAGAAGGAAAGAAAGAAAGAGAGTTCGAAAGAAAGAAAGAGAGAAGGAGAGAGGGCGGGCGAAAGGAACGAGGAGAGACAGAGACAGAGAGACAGTAACAGGAAGGAAAGAAGGAGAAAGGAAGGAAGGAGGAAAGAAGGAAGGAGAGAAAGAAAAAGGAAGAAAGAAAGGGAAAAAGAGATCTGTATATCACATTTTTAAAAACTTAATATACAATGAGTGGCATAATCATCCTGTTTTTGACTCTTATTGGGAAAGGGCAGCTCACGAATTTACAAGCCGAGATTGTTACATTGAAGCAATTTCAATGCTCTAATAGAGGGTTATGTATTTGCAGTGGAAAGTTACTTGAATTTCACACTATAGAGCTGTTAGTGGTAAGTAATTATACAACTGTATTTCCAATGATGGAGTCCCATCGCTGTGCTTGTTCCCTTCCCAGTGGAAAATATCTTGTGAAGCAAAGAGTGGCTAAGGGATTCAAGAGGAGGAAAACACATACCATAAAATATAATTAAGAATTGTGGAGGCTGCATATGACAAGAATAACCATAAAAAACAGATACAAACCAGCTGGCTGTTAACAACTTCTGAGTTATAAAAATCTTAAACCTGCTGTAAAGCACTCAATTCGATTTACATAACCACAGAGCTGACATTCCTTTTAGGCTCCTCTGTTGGGGATTATTTTGACATGTTTTAAAGCAACATAAAAAGCAACTGTGAAAGGAAGACATGTATCATCTTACACAGGAATTCATTCCTGCCTTAAGACTGGACTTTCATACTTTAATCTGAACCTCTTTCCTTGAACTGGAAAATATCTTTAATGGACACTGGCTGTCCGATTTTACAGCATTACTCTTCGGATGCTCATATTTCTAATAACATTGATGCTTTCCCTGTGTGTGTATTTGAGTCACTGGCCTTACACAATTTCAGCTCAGTGGTACACATCCAAGAACCAATATCCATGGTCTATAAGAAGGGAATAATATTTTGGTCAACCATGACCAAAACAACTATAATTTCTTAGGAACCTAATGATGCAGACAGCATTCTACAAAACTAACATAGCTTGCTGTAGGGAATTAAAAATAAACAAAATAAAATAAAATCAATCGTACACTGAGTGAAGTTTTGATGTATAAGTGCTGGCAGCAGAAATTGCCCAGAGCACAAAATGAGCTCCGCCGTTTGATAATTTGCTTGATTCACTATGTTGTTACATGCAGGGCATTTTATGCCTGACTTATATTTAGTCCAGCCACCTGCTTAATGTTAGAAGGGTTATAATTATATACAAGGGTTTCGACCATATAGCATGTCAATATTTCAGATCTGACACAAAATATGTATATTCATTTGAGGTTTAACCATTAGAAATATTTTTAGTAATAATCTGATCTACAGTTGTAATAAATCACAAAAACATTCTATTTTTACTAGGAATAAGGTAAGCAAACGTATTGGGGTCATGCAACAGTAATGGCCCCTTACATGAATACAGCAGAAAGTGCAGAGGCATGGAGTTACAGATTCAAGTTCTTGACCTGTCATTTCCTAGCTGTTCTGATTGTGAGCAGCAAACCTGGGTCCCACTTCCTTCATCTGTGAATTGGCGTTTTATCACGTACCACAAAAAGTTATTGGGAGATAATATGATATAATAAATGAATGAATGAATGCTTTACAAATAAGTTAGAACTTTAAATGAATTTCTATAATAATCTTCTAGTTTAAATGGAAGCTTCTTTTTGCTGTTAGATTGCCTTAGCAGTTACAGTTAGTCTCAGATTATTTAGAACAGAAATTATAAATATGAAAAAGATAGGGGCTGGCCCCGTGGCAAGGTGGTTGAAGTTCGATGCACTCTGCTTCAGTGGCCTGAGTCTGTGGGTTTGGATCCCAGGGAAGACCTATTCCACTAGTCAGCCATGCTGTGGACGCATCTCATCCCACATACAAAAAGTAGAGGAAGACCGGCACAGATGTTAGCTTAGGGAGAATCTTCCTCACAAAAAGAAAAAGAAAAAGCAAAGCAGAGAAATCAGCTGAGTTTGGTATGGAAGAAATAATAACGGGTTCAACTTTAGTCATTGACAAGTTTGAAATGACAACAGGAAATTCAAGTGCAAATATCCAATATCTAGTGATGGATGTAAAATAGTTTGGAGAGCACTGTGGATAAAAGTGATGATAATACTGAAAAAGGACATAAGATCATTATAGAATAGATTCTGAACAGTGAAAACAAAAAGATAAACTTCAAAATCTCTCCCTGTTTTTCCTGTTTATTGTAAAGTGTAACAGTAATACTTTTACTACATTGTTTTGTCTTCAGTAAATATGAACTTAATCACTGGAAAAATTTCTGAGTACATAGCAAAATCAATTTCCTGGGGTCTTTTAAATTTAATTTATTAGGTAAAATAGAATGTTTTTATTCTTTTCTTGCCTAGATCTGCCAAAGGATCAGGAAAGAAGTATCAGGAAAAAGAATGAACACTATTTAACCTGTGACATGCAATTTTGCAACCGTTTCTGCATGATGGAATGATTAATGAAATAGTACTCAAATAGACAATCATGTATAAAATTACCCAAATTAATACATCTAAATACGATTTAATCAAATCTGTATATTTCAGATTTCAAGCAACTAATTCAACAATTATATTGCTTCCATCTAATAGCAAAAAGGAACATAAACTTATGCAACTTGCTGTATTATATGTTTACAAAATAAAATGTCAAATGAAAAGTTTTAGGTAAAATGAGTTCTTGAAATTAAGTTCATTTTTATTTTGTTGGCATATTGAATCTTGGCACTAATGAACATAATAACAAGACTTATAAAATTATTCTAAATGTAAAAAAATCCCTCCACAACATACCAAGGAGAGGTCAGTCAAGACATTTATAATGAAACATCAAAGCCAGGCCGTCCACTCAGTTTCTAAGTGGGCTAACATTTGGAACTTACTTTTTTCCCACTGTAAGCCTTTCTCTTTCATGAGTGGAATTCATTTGTCCAGTCCCACCTTCTAGAACAATGGAGAATTAATCTATATCGTTTGTTAAATATCCAAAGACAGTAATCATGTCCTTCCTCTAACGCCCCATTTCTTCTCTAAATATCTTCATTTCCTTCAACCAAATAAGATAACTCAGTTCTGATTACCCAATTTGGACAAATTGTTTTCTATTGTGACCTGTCAAGACATAACAACCATAAATGGACACAACACTGTTGATATGCTCTAAGGAAGGCTGCTGCCAAAACAGTACAATATGTAGAGCTCATTAGCACCCACATAATTTGTCAAATTTAAAATGGACTTAAGTGAATCACCACGTTGGCAATAGTACCTTGAGGTTTTATTTCCAGGTGCAAAAAGTTGTACTCAGGGGAAAAACATCAAATGTTATTGTTAAAAGTGTCCAAGGTGAAATGGATTGGTGAATACATGTTTTCAAAAAATTATGATCAAATATGATAACCATAAATGGACACAATGCTGCTGATAAGCATGCCAGGCTGTTGCATAGTGATTTAGGAGACAGGCTTGGCAGTCAGGTTAACAGTCTTGAGCAGGAAAACTCAGTGCCAAAATTTATTCATCTGTAAAACGGAAACCATAACAACTACCCAAAGACATATTATAGGGATTAAATGAGCTAATACATGTAAAAGGATATGTAACTCAAATATACTAAGTCCCAAGAGCTGGTAACAATTACTAATGCTCTAATGATCTGAAAATCACCATCCATTAATCAGCCAATGATTGCCTTGAATCTTAGTCACACCACACTCTGTGATCAATGTAAAACCCTACCATTATTTTTTCACAAAAAATGTTATCAGATTTATTTTTCACAGGCTTGTGTTACACAAATAAATTTTTGAGTCAAATCATACCCATTTAAAGCTAACATCAAGTGTCACTTTCCATAGTGATGACAGTGATCATCCCTCTAACCCCTAGTTTTCTCTTCCTCTTTAGAAAACCTATAATGCTTTTGATAGCTCTTTGGTAACTGCCACTTTGTACCTTCAATTACAGTTTATTGAGTGACAATGTCATCCATCTTTGTAACTCCTAAAACTCATGATAAGTATTTGTTGAATACACTAATGACCAATTCTATAGTGTATTTTCCACAAATGACTTTTGATATAGTTATGAGTATGTTTCATGATAAAAATAACATTCATTTCAAATTAGCTGCAAGTTTAAGACATTATATTTAATAACTATATATCTCTTACTTACTTAGAAATTAGGGATGTGTGTGAATGTGTGTGTGTGTAACTTCTCCAACCGAGAAAAACACTTATCAGAAGTGGATGGAGGAATTAAAAGTGGGACAATAATTCACAAACATCAACCAGTTATCTTTGGCTACTTTGCTTCTCTAATCAGATTTTAGCCTCTGATAAACTCAAAGTTTCATTAACAACCCTGACATTTAAACTTTTTTAAATAAAACTCAAGAAGAAGAGGAAAAGAGGAGAAGAAAGCAAAAAAGCTAAGTTGAGAGGATAGATAATTTAGGTTTGGAGAACAGAGCCTGGGTTCATATGAAAAACATGGACAGATCTTTAATGCAGCAGTTAGATGTCTTCTGGTTAAAGGGTTACTGGAGAAAGGATTTAAAGGTTAACAGCTAAACAATTTCACAAAAACTACTATATTGTTGAAAGGGAAACTCAGGCTCAGAAATTTAAGCTAATTACCAATGTCATACATATATTTAGTGGTTGAGGTTAATCAAAGATCCACATCCCCTTGAGAGCCCGAATTTCTAGATTCCCAACTCTAGATTCTGTAACTCACTAAGCTTTTAGAGGGAATACACATAAGAAATAGAGATTCTAGAGATTCCAGTTGCTCAATTTTTTTTAAACCAATTCATCATTCATTTGCTAATCGTTGATATAATTTGCATGGCCATCTCAAATAATACAGCCATGCAGATTTCCAAAGAGTGCGATATATAAAGATCATTAACGCTCATATAATTTTTCAAATCTAAAAAGGATTTAAATGAATCACTTATTGGCAGCAGTAGGTTGAGGTTTGATTCCCCGATGTAGAGTCTTAGTTAGGTTGCAAATACCAAATCTATTGTTGAAAGTCTCCTGTGTGAAGTAGATTGGTGAATACACGTCAAAAAAAATCATGATCAAACCTGGCACTTTTGTTGACAGACTTTGTAGTGAGGTCGAAGGTGTAATTAGGCCAGAAAATTACTTTCTCACTACTAGAATTGTTCCCTTCAGGTCTTGAGTTATCAGTCCAGAAAATTTCATTAAACGCTAAATTCACTTTAAGACAACTGTCAAAATTAAGCAGAGGTGAGTCAAGTCAAGGTCCTAATATTCAAATCTTTCATTTGGATTTTGAGATTCAATGTAAAATAAAAAATGCCATAGATTCATTTTTCTATCAAGACTAAACTTTTTGTAAATTTCAGAAACAACTTCTTTGCTGCTGGAAAACAAGATGAAGCTGAATAACAGAATAAATGTAGAATTTGAAATGCTTAATAGTGATACATCATTGAAAGGATTTCCATTCCCTGTTCATGGAGATCTCAATGTGAAAATGGTAAAAATTCGAGTACTCACAATTATTATGGATACAATGCAAAGGAGAAAAAGAAAGAATCACAAACCCATGTTTTGAAGATTGATATGAAATTTGGAATGATACTAATGATGGAACTGTGAATTCACCATTTTTACTTTAAAATAACTCTGAGATGGTGATAGTATATTTATAAACAACTGGTTCACTAAATTTTGAAGAGTAGCAAGACAGAATATTCTGGTACATATTTAGAAGATAAGTGAGCAAGGACTCAGCATTAATAAACAAAAAGAAAATATATGTTACATGACAGTGGAATTATGAGTGATGTTTATCTATATTTCAAAATATTACAATAATAACAAGAATTAAATATTTGAAATATAGCTTCAACTATTTTGCCAATTATATCGAACAGTTTAGTGTTTGATAAAGCATACTGAAAAGTATTTCTATAATTTTTGGAGTCAAAGAGCCTACATTGAACTGCCCTTTGATGCCTGACTCTTACATTGCTTCAATTAGGTAATACAGCAATTGAACAAAGAAGAAATAGCAGAGAGGTTTACCACTAATGAGGAACAGGGTAAATGAAGACCCAAAGAGCCAATGATTAATAAAAGTTAAGAAATTAATTTTTTCAATTATTTAGAGTAAAATAGCATGCTTGGAACTTACAGGTAACACTATATTGTGCTTAACTATTCATAAAATTCAGAAATTAATAGCATGAAACACTTGTCGGTTAGTTAGCACTATGCTATTTAACAAAGTGCAATGAAAAAAAAAGCTTAATAGGATTTTCCACAAACACTTAGTAAAGGGATAGCTAGGTTAGAACTGAAATTTAAACATAGTGGCTTATTAAGAAACTAAGCTTGATTATGAGTTTTGAAATATAATTTTTAACATCTCTCACTCTATCCTTTTGCTGCCCGTATACTAAGCCTCCAAATTGTGGCACTGAACACCTCAATTCTTTAAAATATAACTATTTTAAAATAATACTTAAGTTTCCACCCAATATTCACAGAGAAATATAATATTAAGGGTGATATTATAATATAGATTGGTGACTAGAATGCCTACAAGAATTTGATTTATCTGTCCAATATGTGAAGTTGTATTGTGAGAAGTTTTCCAAATTCAGTTCAAGCATGTTAAGGAAAATTTGGAGCATTCTTTAATAATTTGACTATATCCTTAAAAAAAAACTTTATTTCAATTCGTGCTGTTTCAATTCTACTCAAAATATGGATGGCACCTAAAGAGATTAATGCATTCCTTGGACTGGATGGTGCAGTGATAACAGAATTTAAAATTATCCATTGCTGAGTTCAATCCCCAAGTGAACTCTTCTGTTCAACTTGAGCAGGTTATTTAAATTGTTTGTGCCTTAGTTTACTTGTATGTAAAGCTGGATAAACAATATCTCCTTCATAGTCATGTCTCCTGACATGAGAAATAAATTACATCTTTAGCTATTAGCAAATTTCGTACCACGTAGTAGTTACTCAATAAATGTTTGCACTCCCCGTTATTTTAACCAATTAACTGTAGTGTTTGATTAAATTATTTTTAATTTAACAATGCTTTGACCAGATACCATACTAGCAACTGAACATAGAATGGTGAAAAATATAGACGTACATATTGTTTCTATATATAAAAGTACTAGGAACTGCTCAGTAAAATGCACATGTATCTGATAAGTTGGTTTTGTTTTTCTCCAGTGTATGGTATATATAGCAAAGTCTTATAATAAATATACAATATAACTGCAAGAATATCTATAGAAGAGTACAAGAAGTACCATGTAGATGAACTCAACCAACTATTTGGATGCAAATTTCAAAGATTTTTCACTTGGGAAAATATTCTCTTTTTGTGTTTTGCATCTGTAATATGGCCAACGTTTTTCTAAGCCAAATGATTTGGATTATAAATTTGAATAAGCTTTTAAAAATGTTTTCTAAAAAGTAAAGCTCTCTTTGAATGTATTCATAGGGTTTCCTAATACGTTACTTAAGAAATGCACATTTTATTTAAGAAATCCATGCTAACTTCTAGAGGAAATAAGAAATGAATTGAAAATACAACGATCACTAATAAAAAGATGACAAAAATATGTCAAAATAATGAAGAATCACACATGCTAGCTAATGTGGCATTTTAGGAACAAAACTAAGTGAGATTAAGGAAAAAATGAAGCAGCTGCTGTTGGCAAAATATAGGCACAGATTTTTTTTTTCATATAGAATAGGAATAAATATTTACATGAAACAACATAACAAAGTGTTTTCAATAATATTTTGCGAAAAGAAACTGGAGAAAATATAGCAGCACACTCAATTCTTTACACAGCTAAGATCTCACTTTAAATCTCTCCGATTCTTACAGATAAAAGAAACATGGACAGATAATGGTAGTCCATTTCACATGTGTTTAATCATAATGCTGAAATTTAAGACATTAAGGCATAGGAACCCCAGAAGCAACAGATTTCACTGAATTCAGGCCAAGAACAACTGTGGTCTAGGCAAAATTAGCTGGATGGACATTCAAGGGAAACTGAAGATTACTGCTGAGAATATGGAATACTCTATTAATGAGAGTGATGATGCTGACCAGTTTTATGATCAATTTAAAGAATATCAAAAGAAGTATCCTGCCTGTTTCATTAAAATAACAATATTGGTATATTGGCGTATTTCTACAATGTCTACCTTCCACTAGTCCTCTCTCATTGATACATATAGTATTTTATTATAGATGATTGATGTGAGGCTCATTGCAATTTCAAAAATTCATAGAATATTATTATGTCATGAAATCCATGCCGAGAAAGCAATTGCTGTTATAAATCAAAAAGACAACTCATATGGACAGGTCATATGGTAACGGGTTCTCCTTGGAATGGTATCCTTAAATGTAATTTATTCAATAAGTTAACTTAAAGGTTAGGTATGATGAGATGCATCTCGTGCTCAAATAACTTCAAAATATTGTTATATTGTAATATTAAGAGATTAATTTTCTTGGAATTTGGAGATACTTGCATTTATATTCATTTGAATCAACATGGTTCCACGCAATTCTTGTTAAATGTTTTCCCCCTAGTATAATTCTCTAGAAGGATTTCATTAAGCAATATAAAATAATAGACAATACAAAGGCATTTACTGCTTTAATAGATGAATGAAGATATCCAAATCGAAAAGCAGATTTTGAAAACCTTCACAACGCTACATTTTCACATTTAGAAAATAGTTTTACACTAGATGGTTTAATTAGAGGAAAGAAGAGCTCAAATACTGATTTCTAGGGAATCACGTGTTACTAGAGGGATTAAATCTTTCCTTGACTTTCATACTGAATATTACATATGTTTAAAGAGAACCTTGATGATATAACATCACACTTGTAAGTCTAACCAAAAGTAGCAACTTATAATTTCATAGCCCTTTGTAATAGACAAGTCTTACATCCCCTTTAAACCTTAAAAACTCAAAACTGTTTGTCATATGCTTACATCTGAGAAAACAAACTCAAATTATTAGAAAATATATATTTTAAAAAATAGTCCCTCCACATATATTTGCATTTCTTAGATAAAAACTAATGGATATATGTTTGATGGAATGATAGTCCATCAAAGGATTTGATGTAGAAGGCATTTCAGTACATTAAATATGAATCACAAAATTCTATATACTATGATGATCAAAAAGCAATCATTGACATGAGAAGAGGATTGTATCAGGGGAAAAATATTTTATTTGAGCTAATTGGAAGATACAAAGTAATTTTTTAAAAAGTGAGGGCTGGCCCAGTGACATAGTGATTAAGTTTGCATAATCTGCTTCAATGGCATGAGGTTCATGGGTTTACATCCCGGGTGCAGACCTACACACTGCTCAAGTCATTGCTGTGGCAGCATCCCACATATAAAATAGAGGAAGACTGGCACAAATGTTAGCTCAAGGACAATCTATTCCTTAGTCAAAAAGAGGAGGACTGGCAACAGATGTTAGCTTGGGGCCAATCTTCCTCAGCAAAAAACAAAAAAACAAAAAAAACTTGGGGCCAGCCTGGTGGAGTAGTAGTTAAGTTCGCACACCCTGCTTTGGCAGCCCAGGGTTCACAGTTTCAAGCCCAGGTTCGGACCTACACACTGCTCATCAAGTCATGCAGTGGCAGCATCCCACATAGAAAATAGGGGAAGACTGGCACAGATGTTAGCTCAGCAACAATCTTCCTCAAGCAAAAAGAGGAAGATTGGCAACAGATGTTAACTCAGGGCCAATCTTCCTCACAAAAACAAAACAAAACAAAACAAAACAAAACAAACCTGAGGAAATGATTACAACCTGATGCCATAAATATGGAAAAGGACCTATCATTCCCAGAAATGCTATGTTCAAACAGAGAGATAAATAACTGGCATTCATATTTGGAACAAGACAAAACAAGGCAAAAGTCCTGTTTTGAAAATCATCATAATAAAACTAAATATCTTGCTATTTAAGGCTCTGCAAAGCATTTTGTGATCCATTAGCTCCTTTGTTCTTTACAAACTCCCATGAAGTAGGAGATAAGGCAGATCTCCTGATGTTTGGTTTATAGATGGTAAAGTAAATAGTTCAGAAGGCAGCAAGATGTAGGAAAATAACCAGTAAATTGGAGTCAGAAATTTGAATGGAAAACTGATTCTAGTACATAATAGTGAAACTTTGGACAAGTCTGATAGCATTTTTTTCCTCTTCTCCAAAAAGGTGTTTTAGGTACCAGAACCTATCTTGTGATGACTGAATAAGTGAGGCCAGATAGTGTTGGTCAAGGCCACATTGCTAGCAAGTGATGAGGAAGCGAACAGAAGCCAGACTTTTCAGTTCCAAGTTAGGAGCCATGTCACAATACCATGTTGTTTGAAAAATACATGTCCTTTAAAGAGAATCATAACCTACTCATCATATTCTAAAATCAGCAGAGATAAACGAATCAAGTCCGTGCTGGTCTTCTCTAGGAATCAGGCTTATGGCAACTTTAAATGTGAAATGGCACAAAAGAAGATCTTGAAAGAGTTTAGCCTACTTTATATATCCTTTGCCATATATCAACAAGTGAACATGATAAAAAGCTCCCACATTAATTATACTGACTACTTCCTTAATGAAGTGCAAAAGTGTTTGCATAATCTGATTCAATTTATTGAATTAGGTTACAGTTTTATCATTTTGAAAACCAGCTTCATTGTTTACTTTACAGTATATGTCAATTCATTTCCAACAATTAAATAGCACAGTATACTGCTGTAATCAATTGAAAGCAATCTCCATTTTTAAGATCTACTACCATTTGTAGTGTGCATATTTCTGAAAGCAACATATGACAGTTTGAACACATAACAGTAGCACTGACACTTCATATCCTTAAAGATTATTCTGCCCACAAAAGAAAATTTATAAGATGAATTCATTGTCATTAAGGCCTGAAAAGTAAACATATAAAAACTAAAATTAGTGTTAACTTCCTCTATTAGGAATATCTGTAGAGCACATTTATATCAATCCAAATAACTTGCCAAATTTCCTAAACCTGAACTATACGTTTAGAAAGTTATCAGTTTTATTCTTAAATCCAATGGACGTGACATGAGCATAGAAAGTCAGCAATAATAATCAATAACACTTAGCCTATTTAATTACAATAATAATATTTTGTCTAGTTTCATCATCTGCAAAATGCTGCTGTAAATTGTGTCATTTGAAATTCATGGCAATTCAATAAAAAAATAATTTTGATATGATAAAAAGGTTCTTTCTTACAAATGAAGGACGTAAAGCATCAAAATATGTGACTGGTTCAATTATTACACATTTAAAAAGTGGTGTGATTGGAAGAGTGCTTTGATTTTCAAGAACTGACTCCTCTCTTGGGGACTTTATTTTTTTAATTGGAAAGTCAAATAAAAGTAGTGATTTATAGTAAAGTTCAAGGTCTTTCATTTAAATCTGTTTAAGAGTTCATGTCTTTATACCATCATTTCTGATGATCTCTATTGGTTAAAATAATTCTATCTTTTCCACTCCTAGTTCCAAATCCTACCACAGCTATAAGTATTCTTTTATATTATACTCAATGATTGCCCTTTCCTCCTGTCTGTTAATTTTTCAGCGATGGACCCCATCATGGAGTACTCATGAAAGAACAGCAGAGAGGACAAAGGAGGAAAAGCATTTAAAAACTTCTTTTAATTGGAAAATAAAGTATATGTTAGGCTACCATACTCATAGTTTTACCTATGAGTTAACTAACCCATCCATGAAAACCAGTGTAACAAATAGTATGATAGATTATAAATATGAAGCATTCATTTCAAAAGTAACTTTTAAAAACTATCTTAAAAACTATGAAAGAAGAGCCAGCCCTAATAGCCTAGTGGTTAAAGTTCAGCCCACTCCACTTTGGTGGCCCAGGTTCAGTTCCCCAGTGAGGAACCACACCACTGGTTTGTCAGTAGCCATGCTGTGGCGGTGGCTCACATAGAAGAACTAGAAGGACTTACAACTAGAATATACAACTATGTGCTGGGGCTTTGGAGAGGAGAGAACAAAAGAGAGGAAGATGGGCAACAGATTTTAGCTCAGGATGAATCTATCCCAGCAAAAACAAAACTGTGAAAGAATATAAGAATATAAAACCCTGAAGGAAAGATATCCTTTAACTTGAAAAGCAGCATATCAAATTTGGAAGAATAATTCAAAGTAAAATAAAATGGAATCATCAAATTTCATAATTAGAAGGAAACAAGACAGTCTTATTCAATCTACCTCCCTCCAAAGCAAAATTACTTTCAAACTTCCCCTAATAACAGTGATTACTAAGAGAAGAAATGGATGGCTGATGGTCAGGGAGGGAGAGAATTTTTTTTAAACTATTACTCTTTTGTACCATGAACAGTATGGCCTGTAAAAATTAATTAAATATAAAACTACAACTAACAACTTTTCGTCTCACTTTCCTCTTGAATGCTTCTGTCAGAAGGAAAAGTTAAGGTATTTTTGCTTTTTTTTTTTTTGAGGAAGATTAGCCCTGAGATAGCTGCTGCCGATCCTCCTCTTTTCACTGAGGAAGACTGGCCCTGAGCTAACATCCATTCCCATCTTCCTCCACTTTATATGTGGGACACCTACCACAGCATGGTGTGCCAGGTGGTGCCATGTCTGCACCCAGGATCCGGCCGGCGAACCCCGGGCAGCAGAGAAGCGGAACATGCCCACTTAACCGCTGTGCCACTGGGCCGGCCCCTAAGGTTTTATGAGTAATACGTTCTACTCTTAGCCAATTCTCCATCTAGCAAGCTTCTTTTTTATGGAAGCCAATGCAGACGTCTCTGTAATTATTGTCTATCAGTTAGATTTCTGTCCTTGGAAGAGCACAGTGGAAATTTACACTATCATCAAATTTCAGACCCTCTGTAAGTCTTCTTAAGACTAAATGTTGCCATCATTTCCAAATCTCTATCATTTAGTCTATTCGCTTAAGGCTCACCAGTTGGTCCTACCAAAAATTGTGGTGCCATGACTGAATATAACATTCCAGATGTCATCTGAAGTGCAGAGTAAAATAGTAATGTTTCCCTTTATCTGAACCTTACATTCTTTTCCATTAAGCTTAGGTTTACATTACCATTTTCAGAAGCTCTATCGCAATGTTGGTTTATATGATTGTGTAACCAAACAAAATCCTTCAGTGTGTTTCATGCAGAGCGTTTTCAGAGCAGGTCTTAAGTTCATTCATGACTAGGGCAATAAACGTTTTAAGAAACTGAATGCAAGTTAATACTGCTATCTTTCTGACATTTGCCAAATTCTCTTGAAATGCTTGGTCCTGTCAACACTTTCATTAGCAATTCTACTTCTTTGCAAAGAAGAGAGTAAAGTTGTAAAACTTACCCCCAAAATGCTTAGAAAAAATACAAAGAAATTCCGACACGATATAGTTAAATCCTTAACAACAAACCTGAAGCACATTATTAAGGAAAGGACTTGAGGCTTTGAAGTTAGGCTCAGAGTGGAAAGCCCAACAAAGACAGAGAAGGAGACTAAAGAAATGATTTTGTTTATCTTCTTTTGCCTGACTTTTGTTCTACAGCATCTTTAGGAATATTAAAAATGTATCTATAGCAGAGTTGGTTCTTTTTCCCGAATGAACAATATTTGTATTTCTCACTTCTCTTGGTTAGAGAGAGAAGTAGGATAGTAACAGCACATCCTACTGGCCAAGAAATTGCAGCGAGCAATAAAAGACAATATGTAAAACTAAGGGACTAGAACACTGTCTGAGAATCTCACAAATAAATGAATAATCCACAAAACTCCAGGTAATTCATACACCATCCACTATCATAATCAAAAGTTGACTCAAAATCTGATTTGATTTCTTAATGTAAATAAACTTCTCTTGTGTCAAAGGAGACATCATATTACCAGAAAAGAAGCAAATAATACCTTGCAATTAGTCAATTAAGAATATTAGCAATTTCATTACTGCAAATCTACAGAGAGAGAAATGTAGGTAGATTATACATCTTAGTATGGCCTAGTGTAAGCATTTAAGACTACAGAACTCAATAGAAACTTGCAAGAGAGAAACAAATTAGGGAATAAAGGACTGTAATTTTCTTCTAAATTCAGTAGATGAGAGGACAGTCCAGAAGGCCAGTAATATGTGGTTATTTAATTAAATCTAAAAATAACAGATCTTTGCTCTAAGAGCTTAGAAAAAAAGATTTTTATGAATTTCTATGCTAGTAACAGACCCAAGGCATACTGTAACTTGACTGAAATAATCGATTATAATGTATATTACATATTTACTAAAATAAATATATTTATTATCTAGTTCCTCACACCAAAGCTGCATTTACATTCAGGTAAATTATAAGCTATATTTTATTCATATTTGTATTAAATTAGTTCTGTAGCAAGATAGGCAATACAATGAGGACTCATCCTTAAAGAAATGTATAATATAGTATATAATAGTGATATATATATGTATATGTAAGTATTTTGAAAACTATGTTCTATGCTGCCATTTTATTCCTGCAAATATTGCTTCTCTAGAGCATCAATCTACAGATAAAATTTCATTAATTGTTGATGATAATAGTTAAAGGTCACCATCATAATGCATAAACAAGCAAATAAATAATGGCTTCTATTTACTTAGCACACCTTTAGGATCTAGACTCTGAGTCTTTAATTTGGAGCCTAACCATGCTTAACAGGATTTTATAAAATGCAATATAACACCAGTGTTTAAATTTGTAACTCTGAGGCATAATAATTCCTCTCAGAAATCCTTTACTAAACATATATTAGCCATATTCATTAAACAAACATTTATTTTGAATATATGCTTTGTGGCAAGCACTATTATATACTGGGATACCGCAGTGAACAAAAATGGCCAAAATCCCCCAAAGGCTGTTTGTATGCATGTCTACCAAACCATGCTTGAGCCCCTCACAACACTGTGGGCAGTGACTTGCTGTGTGTGATAGGCTGGTAATGACTCCAAATTATGTCCACATCCTAACCCAGAGAACATATGAATGCTACTTTAAGATTTTTTTGCAGATGTGTTAAAGATCTTGAGATGGGATTATGCTGGATTATCTGATGGGCTCTAAATATAATCACAGGTATCCTCACAAGAGAGAGGCAGAAGATTTACTTATACATTTATTTTTTGGTGAGGAAGATTTGCTCTGAGCTAACTTCCATTGCCATTCTTCCTCTTTTTTTCTTCAGGAAGAGTGTCCCTGAGCTAACATCTGTGCTGATCTTCCTCTACTTTGTGTGTGGGTCACTGCCACAGCATGACTTTACGAGTGGGGTAGGTCCATGCCCGGGATCCAAACTCAAAGCCTGGGCCACCAAAGTGGAGTGCATTGGACTAAACCACTACGCCACAGGGTCAGCCCCAGGCAGAAGGTTTTATACACACACACAAAAGAGAAGGTAAAAGTGAGAGCAACGCGGCCACAAACCAGGGAATGCTGTCAATCACCAGAAGCTCAAAGAGGCAAGGAACGGATGCTCCCAAAGAGCCTCGGGAGGAAGTGTGGCCCTGCTGACACCTTGATTTGGCCCCGTGACACTGATTTTGGACTTCTCCAGAACTGTGAGAGAATCAGTTTTCGCTTATTTAAGTCACTAAGTGTGTGGTACTTTGTTACAGCAGCCACAGGACACTAATAAAATGCCTAATACAAGTTTTAAAACTAAATCAATTACATGAAGTCTAGGGTTTAGGCTGGTCTTCTAAAAAGAAAAAAGAAGATATATTACTTTATTTTTCTTTCCAAGAAAAATATAAAGGGAATGTGCATTAACTACTTATAAGATAAATGAACACTCTCAAAATGTCCAGTGATTATGCTTCACCAATGTTCCCTCTGTATAAATGCATGAAAACACGTACGTACGCATATAACATAAACATCAATGGTTTAAATAGCTTATAACATATTTACTCTTTGAGTAGAGCATTCAGTAGATTGTTATGTTTAATTTATTAGTGAAGACGATCAATCCATTTGTGGCTGTTTTACTTGTGCACTTTTCTGTTATCCTTATTTGAGTCTCCCCAGGGAATACAATGCTTTGTTATAATAAACTTCTCAACATACAGGACACATTTCCACACTCTGAATTTTCTCCTCAGAAATTGAAGTGTATAATGCATTTAGAATATTATCAATGTTGATAATACAAAAAGAGGTAATTTGGATGTTATTGCTGGTTAGTTAGTAACATTTAGCAAGAAAAATAAAGAATATAAACTTTGAAAACATGTTTTTGAATTATACCTCCACTTGAGAACACTTTCATATGATCTTCTTTTTTAAGATAAGAATGTTTCAATGCGATTAACTCTGGATTAATATTGCCCTGGTCTAGTATTTTTTCCAAAGTGATACAATTGCATTTATTAGTTCTTACCTTTTAAACATAGTACATACGTGTGTACAATTGCTTGCTTTATCCTGAAAGCATATTGGTTATGTGCCTACAAGATTACAGTGAGAGAAAGACATGTCCAAGAAACAAAACTATAAATCATTCATTTAATTTGAGAGTATTTGAAAAAAATTTTAGGTATTGGATAACTTCTTTTAATGTCAAATGAAAATATTTGGGACTCACTGAGTTACTCCTTAATACTTATATGAAAATTGTATTTCAAAACTAGCTTGCATTCTGCCCTAAAGACAAAATCAGGAAGTTGGCCAAATACGCTAGCCAAATTGCACTCCTGGCACAAGAGGGGAGTATTTAGAATTCCTAAATAACTCTTTCCTTAATTGTAAAATACACATGATTCTATAAAAAGTATGAATGTTATTGGAACTCTGTTGCTAGGATGAATTTATTCCAAACTGGTATTTATTATCAAAAATGATTTATGACATGTGCTCAGTCCAAATAGATGTAGAGAGCGCTACAGGAGGTATTGTATTGTGAGACTCTACAAAGAACCTTCTTTCTTTCATTAACTTTCACTTCTGGTTGCTATGGCATCTGGTGACAACCATAAATTTGGAAAATTATCACCATCTGCCCACGCCCCCTTCTAAGATTACACACAGGCCCACTCAAGCAACCAAAATAAAAAACAAATAAAAACTCCATAGGCAATCTAAAAGTTTTTTTTTTAAGTTATAGAAACATAAATACATAATATTAGAGCTGAGAAAGACATTTTTTAAAAACATAAAAACAGTCATATTTTTTTCTGAGAAAACAGATGCCTCCAAGAAAGATTATCATTGAACTCCAATGTTCAATTTTTGAGAAGAAAAAATGAGGGAATGATTAGGAACAAATTGATAGGTTTTAATAAATTTGTCAAAATTAATACATTTTCCTTTCCATGGGATCAATTTTGGCAACTTTAAAGGTAAATTTGCATCTTTTATGTTTTTCAAATGGTAATACTGGGAATACAGAAGTACAGGTCAATGTTCACAGGTAAGCTACAATTTAAATCTTAAAAAGGATTTGAGACTTGGGGGGGCAGGGCTGGTTTTCTTTTTTCTTTGTTTTCCTGAGGCTTACATGTCTGCTTGTTTTGCTAGTTTTAGAAGCATGATTTCCAACTCTTTTATAGCTACAGATATAACTATAGAATCTTGGAAAGAAATTTTTAAAATTTCAGACTTCCAGCTCAAAAACATAGTAGAATTGTGATCAAGCTAGTTTGTTTAATGTCAGCAATATTGAAATATAACTTTTTCACTGTTTAAAAAATAAATAACACACTTCACCTTCCCCATCTTAGGAAGAAAAAAAATGACATTTTGTTGTTTAAAGAAAGTAACAAATGTAAGAAAAGAAAGTAGCAAATGTAAATAAAGTACTGAGACATAAAAGTCTATATGTCCATTTTGAATCCTATTCCCCCAATGGACTAAGTACTCCTTGGGAGAAAAGTGTTACGCTCTTTTGGGAACTACAAGATTTCTTTAAAACATTAAATTACTAGCTAATGTTTTAAGATAGTAAATAATACATTCTCCAGGGGATGGAAAAACTGTTCTGTATTCCCAAAATCTAATCTTCTCCATCTAGAAAAGTTTTAGGTAAAAAGAGCAATCATATTAAATATATTAAGATAAGACCATTCAGGTGCAACAGTAAAACTTCCGGCAGCTTCAAATCTTTGGACCAATCTCTAAAAGTTGAAAGTAAGTCAAATAGTCAATAGTGAGCTCACATGCCCTGTTTTAAAGGCATTCACTGGGCTCTATGGAGCACTGAACTGTCCAAGACCCACTTTTCAACCCAGTCTTCTCTCCTGGTGAGGCTCGATCTCCTCATCCTTCTCTAGAACATGAGTGCTTAAGGTCTTTTCCAATATAATGCTTAACAAGATTAAGTGAATTCTGGTTTCCGGGTTCACAACGTACTTGGAAGTTCAAAAGTAAAAAGGCATGTCTGAGTAGACAGCACAGCAACTGAAATATATGAAATGATCCTACTTCAAAAATGAAAGCCCATTTTGATGGGTCAAGTTTAAATTCTCTCCAGTGTCTCTGTTCACCAAGCCAGAGAAGTATGTAAGCTATTTCAGAAAGAGATCTATCGAAAACAACTTAAGGGGCTGGCCAGTGGTGCAGCAGTTAAATTGGCACGTTCCACTTTGG
>NC_060272.1:37026931-37129798 GCF_021613505.1 Equus quagga | reverse complement strand
GCAAAAACAGGAGGATTGGCAGCAGATGTTAGCTCAGGGCTAAACTTCCTCAAAAAAAAAAGGAATTAACTTAAAAAAAATGACAATATTTTGATTTTGAGTTTTGGCTTTTGATCTTCAGTTATTTGGAAACTTCATTTACCCCAAAGTTACTTGACAGTGTTAATTATGCAAGGTCTTGCTATACTTAGAGTCTGACATCAATTTATTTCATCATTGCTTTGGTAATGAAGTATTTCTTGTCTTCACCATAAAAGATTGTGTTGGCAGACAATTTGGAACCAGATCTTCCCTATTTTAATACGAATACAATCTAGAATACTTTTTTCCCATAATAGTGATACGTGAGTGTCAACACAAACTTATCAAATACAGAATGATTGTGAAAATGATTACTTTTCAAAATCCACCAACAAATAAAAATGGCAAGTAATAGGATATTGGAGTACATGAGGAAGGGATTTGGTGTAAACCTAATTCGGCCTGATCTTGTCTTTCCAAAAGGGCCTGACTGAGGCCATTGAGCATGCCTTGTATATCTGCTTTAGATATTCCCTATGGTAAGAACAAAGGCCCTTGAGATAAAGGTGCAGCTTCCCTCCCCCTCCCAATGTTGGCATTTCCTTAAGGATTAAACATCTTTCCTTAGGTTAGGAACTGACTGCTGTGCTCACCTGTGACCACCCAGCTGGAGACAATAGACTTGCCTCCTGCTACGCCCTCTGAGATAGCAGACCCACTACCTGCTGTGTCCATCAAGCGCTGTGCCAACAGGGCAATCTTGTGACTATTGTGGGAGGGACATTTCAATCATATGTCAAACAGCCTGTTTGAGGGTATATAAACACTCTGTATACCTCACTTCCTTGTTGCCCTTTCTTCCTTTGGGAAGAAAGGCCCCGGGCCATGGTCCTCAGATTTCAGCTCCGAATAAACTCTCCCAAGTTTTCATTTATAAATTGGTTATGGATTATTTTCGTCGACACCACGAAGCATATTTCATTGAGAAGTTAAGTCAAAGAATCAGGTCTTTCTTCTAGCACACCTGAGCCTTTCAACTATGCAACATGAAAAGTTAAGCTCTAAGTTCTATCTTGCCTATGTAGTACCCCCCAAAAATTCAATTTTTCCTTTTTTAAGAAAGATTAGCCCTGAGCTAACATATGTGCCCATCTTTCTCTACTTTATATGTGGGATGCCTGCCACAGCATGGCTTGATAAGCAGTGTGAAGGTCTGCACCTGGGATCTGAATCAGCAAACCACAGGCCACCAAAGCAGAACACGCAAACTTAACCACTGCGCCACCAGGCTGGTCTCCAAAAGCCCCAAATTTTTGAATCAGGAAATTTTATCTAGTCAAGGCCCAGCAAAACAGTTAAGGCTTAACAAATTTCTTTTCCCGATATCAAATTTGGAATTAGAATTGCAGGCAGTAGGATTCAGTTACTTGAGAACCGTGACTAACTAGACAAATAGAAATGATGATATCTACTCTGTAATTGAGTTGTTTTCAGCTATTGATTTCATTTTTCTGTATCTCAGTTTTTCATTTGCAAAATTAGCATAAAAATACAACTCTTTGTATTTATTACTTTGTATTTAAGTTATTTACTCCTGAGAACCTTTGGTACCTGACAGAAAAAAAGTTGGATATATAAAGTGAACAAATAACTTCAAATTCAACCCAGTGGATGCTTGATAAAGGTCCACAAAGGTGAACAAACTGTTCAGAGGTTGACACTAAAATAAAGGTAAGTTAAAAGTCACTACTTTCAAGAAGCTTTCAACCAAACAAGGAATGTGAAATCAGATACCCATGATTATGTTACAGCGTGGAGAAAGACAAATGTTACAAAAGAAAAGAAAACACTGATATGAGAATTCAAAGAAAAAATGAAGACTCTCTCCTGAGATTCCTTTCCTGTATCAGTTGTGTTACATGATAACTATATGTTTATATGTATATCTCCTCATTGACTTCCATGATGACAAGAATTAATACAAATATTATATATTATATAATTATATCATTTTTCTTTAATTTGCTCATGGATCTGGACAAAACATGGAAAGTGAGCAAACATATGTATAAGTACTTAAAAGAATTCATGAACACATCCAAGTGGTAGAAATCAAATGAACATTTTTGTATGCAGTGCACTATTGAAGTTGTTTATGTGGTCAAGACTATTCTTTTACATTTTCAAAATTCTAGTAATAACCATCTTTCAAATGTTTCTAATGGAAATGTATTCACATTATAGTCTGAGAAAAATTAGAAGATATTTGTATTTGACATATTTACTGTCTTTTGTTTCAATGCATTTCAATCTGTTTCAAAGTTCTCATGGAAAGAGAAATACATTTAGAATCCAGAGACCTGGGTTTGAATAACCACTGGCAATTACCAACTCATTGACCTTGGGAAAGTCACTGATTCTTTCTGAGCTTTGATTCCTTAACTGGAAAATACAGATAATAATTTGTTGTTTGATATTAGTGAGAGAATTAATTAGAATAACTCCTAGCACTGTGCTCAATTAAGCTTCTTTCATTTTACTTTAAATAAATGATGATAACCATAATACAATTTTAAAATAAATTCTCATCAGTAACAGTATCTTAGTGTACACAAAACATAATTGATGGGTGTAAATATCTATACGAAGATAGGTATATATAAAAGCTATGGCATTGGCTAATTTTTAATATTTTCAGCATAAATAAGGAGCACTCTTACCTGTTGGTGGGATTATCCCAGGAGACATGAGGCCAGGGACCGAATGTGGCATGATATGAGAGTTCTCTGGGGAGGTGACACTTTGAGTCCTCTTAGGAGGCCTTCCAGGTCTAGAACTGAAACAAACAAAAAATTTTTACAATTAAGCTGTTGTCTTACACATCATTTCAAAGTTGTTTCAAGTGGTAACATGGACTGTAAATAAATTTGTTTCAAGGACGGTTGCTTTTGCAGTTAGATGTAATAGACTTCCATCACTAATTAGATTACATGCTGAATTCATTTTCCTCATTGAAGATCAGCCACTCTTGATGCATAATTCATAGCCTGCACCTCGTTACCTGCTTCTTCATATTAATATCTATACACAGTTTGAATTGCCTCGTTTGCATATGCTAAAGTTCTGCATGCAGCCTTCAGCACGAAAATTATGCACTAACTTGTAATAATTATTACAGTCAGCCTGCTATTGATTTATGAGACTTTTAAAAACCAAATATGTGTAGTACTTGTAATGAATGATATTTTAAGGTTCTTCAGGAAATTAAAAGGCAATGGCTGCCTAAGGAAATGTTCTGCTTGTTTGATTTAATACTACAGTTAGCTGGGAGGTGGAATGAAAGAGTGATTCAGACCTATAGCACATTTTTCGATGATATGTTTTATTACTTCGCACTGCTAGCCTGATATCTACATGATAAATGACAATACATATCTAATGTGTGAAAAGGTCTTGCAATTTCTTTATTTTTTGTCATTTAAAAGATAAGTCAAGTTATCATTTAACCCTTATTCTATTTAAATGAACAGCCCCACTAGGTTGCCTTACTTTTAATATACGAAAATAAATGGGAAAGGCTCAGGATTATTTCTAGGACATCACTGAGAAAGTGCCAGTATAGTGTCTTTTATCTGCCTTTAGGATAAATAAAAATACTTTGTGTTTGTGCTTTAGCAGTACTTGTCCTTTACATGCTTATTGCACAAAATTAATTTTTAAAATTATAAAAGCAGAAGGTGAAGAGGAGACAAGTATTCACTATCCCTGTATGAGAATAACATGAAGAATAGAATATTAGCAATTTTTGACACAAACATAGCATTATGTTCCCACTTTCTGCATTTGTATCCTAAATGTGCTTTTATGAAATGCTTTTCCAACACATATCTGGCCAAGGTGTGCCTAGGTATATCAGAACCTCCAGATACATCCTTCCTATGTTAGCATTTCCATGTTAGCCTCAGCTGAGATCCTTTGCCTCACCAGAAGATTCAAAGATCCTACACCTCTATTCTTTAGTGTAATATATACAGTCATTTAACAAATAATTATTAAGCACTTGCTGTTTTCAAAGCAGTTCATGTGGAAGCTAATTTAGGAGAATGAGTTCTTTAGTCTTCAGGACCTTATACTCTTGTCAAGGGGCACAAACCTGGTGCATACAAAACTATGGTGCAAATTGGAATGTGCTAAGTGTCACGAGAAAGCTGCAATTCAAATACTAATTGGATGTTAGGCAAGATGATGACACTTCCATGTTGAGGGAAGGGAGATACGATTTCATGGCAGTAGAAGCATTAGGAGAGAATTCTGAAGGATAAGTTAGACACAGAGAGGAAAAGAATATAGGAAAAGTACACTCCAGTGAGAATGTGAGAAAGGAATAGAAACATGAAAATGTATGAATGTACAGGATTGTCTCCAATGAGCTGAAACAGGTCGAATAAGATGAAAAGCCGAGATTGGTAGCACTAGACTTTCTGCCTGGGGCCAAATCCTGGAGGGCTGTGAACCAAGAACAAGGAGATAGTGTATTTGTTTTGCTAACCAATAAGGATACTCTCTTCCATATTGTTCTGAAGTATCTCTCTGGCTACTTATTCTTCCTTATTACTCTTCATCCTCATCTGGTTCTTTACCTCCTGTTATTTGCCTAGGGTCGATCAATAGCCGCTGATAGTCTCCATTCTCCCTGAGTGATCTCTTCTGTTGACATCACTGAGATGCTAAGGAATAATGGCTAAATATATACCTACAGTCTAGATCTTCCCCCTGAGATTCAGACATATTAATGCCTGTCTACTGGAAATCTCTGCTTTGATGTTCTATAATAATCTGAAACTTAGCTTATCCAAATCTGAACTCAGCATCTTCCCCATTAAAACCCATTCCTCTTTCTCTAGTTCAGCAAAATGATACCCAATTGACTAAGCCAAAACTCCAGGACTCAGCCATGTCTTTTCCTTCCCTTGTACACTCATATATCATCCAAATGATGATATCTCTTTAATTCATTCTCTCTTCTCTATCCCCGCTCTTATCTTCGATCAATGCTTCAATTCTTATTTGATCTACTATCGCAGCCTTCCAAACACTTCCAAGACCTACCTCACTAGAGTGCAGACAACACTTCATACTGATCTCAGAAAGATTTTTCTACAACACAAATTTGATCACGTTTTCCATTTGCTTAAAGATATCAATAGTTCCCTATAGGATTCACATTCCTTAGCATGGCAACAAGGTCTTCCGATACTTGGTCCCTGCCAATCTCACCCTTTTATTCCTACATTCATGGCTTATAGTTGGCCCTACTGAATCTTTTAACAGTCTCAAGTTGCTTTGGTCTCCTATTACACTACCTTTATAGATGCTTCCTCCTTTGCTGCCAGAGCCTTGTTCCCCACCAACACAACCTCACCCCATTTTACCTCACTAAACCTTAATTATCCTTCTTGCTAACCACTTCTAGTGAGTATTCTTTCTATGCACTATAACAGCACGTGGTGAACAACTCTAAGATAGCTCTTCCTGCACTGATTATAAGAATCTGCTTATTTGTTTCACTCCCAAGACTCTATGGCAGAAAGTGTATAAAATATATCTTTGTGTCTTAAAACTTGGCTCACTGTATGTATCTAAATAAATTTTAACCCAATTTATGAAGCCCTTTCCCCCAGATTCCTCAAGTATTCTACTTCATCCATTCCAGTGGTCTCAAAGTTTCTGGGAAATGAAAAGTAAGGCACACAAAAAAGTTTGGGATTCTGAGTCTAAAGATAATGCTAAATATACATGAGAAGACCAGAGAAAGACAATAGATGTACTGGAGGATCTCAGGCAAGATGCCATTGAGAAAGTAGGAAAGGAAAAGGAAGTTAAGAAGAGAAAATTTTAGCCCTTTAATTTGTTTTGCTGTTAAAGAAAATGAAACTGTTTAGAAGTACTTTATTATTCAGGCCACAGGAGCTGTCCTCACCTAAGTCAGGCTACTAAGTAGGGGCACTTTATTTCACACTGTGATTAGAATAGACCCAGTGGGCTCCTTTCTCCCCAGTCTCCTGCCTAATCTATCACATTGCCTCCAATTCCACCAATAGAGATTTACTGCTTTCAGTCTTGAAGTTTTAAGATCTTTTAAAGCCTTCCATTAAAATGCAAATACCCTTGGTGGTGGTAACACCCTACAGCCATCAACTAACACCCTAGGAGGATTACTCTACAATTAGGGGAGAGCACAATCTTGAGTTATCTATGCAAAGAATAGAAAGGACTGGAAGGAAAGATTTGGCAAGTAACTCAAGTGACTTACCCCTTTGCCTAAGACTAAGAGTACTGGGAACCTCTCCTTGGAGTTATACATAACTTCTTGGCTGAGGAGAAGTTAGAAGTTTTATCCATTAACAAGACTTCCCTCTATCCCTTCATGACCTATAGTTAGGTTAGGTTCCCTCATTGATGCGCCTCATATTTTACTCTTACTACATACAGACATGGTCACTAACTGATAGAGGGCTTGACTCTAGGGAAGATAAATTAATTATAAAATATTTGAATATTTAAACTACTTTCAACAGAGCTTTAGGGAACTTCCAAGAGAACATGTGTAGTGCTGTGGCCAGAAGCACAGGTTGTATCCCCTTGATAGATCTAGCTTTAAATATTGGCTCTACCAATTTACTAGACGATCTGACCTTCATGAAGCTACCTAAGTTCTTTGAACATCTGACCAAATCAGGATTTTTTTTTAAAGTGGACCTGTTTACTTTGTTAGAAATAAGTCATTCTTGGAAAGAAAAACAAAAACTTAACTGAAAAGAGGAAGTGAAACAATTAAGAAAAGCATTTCCTTTTGGAATGATCAATTGCTTCAACAGTAGCCATCTTCAAGCCTCCTTAGCTACCACAGTAACCCAGCTCTACCCCAGAGGATCAGAGCCGCTGAACTCTCCTAGTTCTAATCAAAGCAGCAGACCTCACTTAAATAAGTTATTACCCTTAACAGCTTGAATGAAATCAAATTTATGACTTTGGTAATTGTTTTTGCCAGAGTTACACATGAGCCATAGTGCAGTCCTTAGTATTTTCAACCATCCACATTAAAAGAGGAGAGCACCAGCTTAGAGACTCCACACTTAATATATCACTTACTTAGGAATCCACCCAGTCACACCCTTTCCTGCAATTCTGAATTAAAAAGTTTTCTTTTCCAGATAGATCATGTGGTAGACTTCTCTCCTGAATTTACATCATTAAATCATTCTCATGCTAATTTCTATCTCTCTCCCACAACTGTATAATGTTTACCAACTCATCCTAGTCCATTTACTGTGCTTATTCAGGGTGAAGTCAAAATCCAACTTAACAGAAAGAAACAAAAGTGATATGACTTAAGAAGCTATGTGCATCAAAAGAGTGAGAGGCATTTGAAAATGTTAGAGGGAGGGTACCTTACAGATTTTTCAATCCCCAAGCTTCTCTCCATAGACATCATCTGCTACTAATGTCTTCAGTAGTTTTTGAGACATTAAGTTCAATTCTCTTCCTGAGAGTTGGAGCAGAGAAATACGTGAAATGCAGAAAGAGACTGTGACGGTTATAAATTGGGAAATGTAAAAGTAGCTACCTAGCAGAAATTTTGGTTCCAAATCCTACCTACTTAGAGTTCCATTCAACGATTCAGTTCATTCATCCATCTATCTAAGAGAAAGGAGCTACTGTACAAGAAGCAACAGGCTAGACATTAGGGTTGCAAGAATACAGGCACACTCCCTTCTTTGAGGAGGAAGATAAAATTAAATAGCCTGTGGGAAAACAGTGCAAAAGAAAAATACATGGCAGCACATAGGCACTGATTTTAGTCTTAGGACACAAACAAGCATTTAGAGGTGAAAGCAGCTTGCTCCATTAATCTGCAAGAGTTCATTAGCCCTCTTAAATCTATTCACCCCAAGAAAACTCCAATTGTGTGTTTATGTTCTGCATAACTTTTTTCTAGTAAACTGCTTCTGTAAAGCCAAGAAAGAAATATGAGAAGTTTGACTACATATATAGGCAAATATACAGTCATGCATTGCTTAACAATGGGGATATGTTCTAAGAAATGTGTTATTAGGTGATTTTGTTGTTGTGTGAACATCACAGAGTGTGCTTACACAAAGCTAGGTGGTATGGCCTACTACGCATCTAGGCTATATGGTACTAATCTTATAGGGCTCCTGTTGATATGCAGTCCATCATTGACAGAAATGTTGTTAAGTGGCACAGGACTGTATAAGCCACATATGTATTCTTATTTCTAATTGGAAATGTACAATTTGCTTAATGATTTACACATCCACTTGACCATTATGAAGTCATGAAGAGTCATGTGTATGAGGAGTTTATGAGAGAATGCTTATGTTCTAAGTAACGTGAAAAAGTAAGATACAAGCCTGCAGATATGGACATAATGCAGCACAAGAGAGATAGAGAAATTAAGTAAAGCAAGCAACAAATACCCATAGAAAAAAGACCAGAAGGAAACAGTAAAATATTAGGAGGGATTATCAGTGGATGGGGAATTACATATTTTTTTTAAATCAGAAGATTTTAGTTTCCGTGTCATAAGCATATATATTTAAAACATAAAAACAAACTTTTAAACTTAATTAGTGTAGCACTTCAATGATTCTGATCATATTCTTCAGACAATTCATTGTGAACAAACCACGATTCCGGTTAAATTTGATCTGTGCCTGAGGTTTACCTCTATCCATAGCAGAAAACATATACAATTTATTCTTTTAGTCTTTCTTTTCTACTTCAGTTCTAAACTAACCAATAAAAAGTGGATGATTATATGTAAAATTATTACCCTTGTGAGAACTATAAAATTAATCTAAAATATGAAAAGAACAAATAATCATTGATATCTTCCAGAATAAATCAACCTCGTGAAATAGATCCATCAGTATAAAACAATACAAAGGACCTCCTAAGATCAATGTATGAATATATTTCACCAAAATACGCAATTGATGTATAATCCTAAATTTATAAATAAGTAGTTTTCCTTCAGAAAGATCTTGTCAACTTATTAGTTGAAACTTTTTTTCAGTTTTCTGAACGGCAACAATATAAATAATCCAGGAAGTATACAATGAGCATTATTTTCCCTTAGTATGGAGTTTTTTTCTATAGCTGGAAAACTTTGAAGGATATGTTATTTTTTTGCAATGATGACAAATGTGAACACTTTTTCAATCTCCTATCACACATTTGTTTGAACGTTTTGTGTTCTCTCTGCAGGTCTGAGTCCCAGTCACGTGTCCCTCTCAGGACAAATAGATTATGAGCGAACTCATCAAAGAGAGAAGGTTCCACAATCACTAAAATACCAAGTTCCAGGGGACAGGCACCTAAAATATCACCAACTGACACTTGGAGGCACCCTCAGATTACTGGTTCATGAGCACAAAACACAGAACATTCCCTCAACTCTTTACATGGCAGGTGCTGTGGACTGAATTGCGTTGCCCTAAAATTCATATGTTGAAGCCCTAACTCCACTGTGATGGTATTTGAAGATGGGGCCTTTGGGCAATAATTAGGGTCATAGGAGGATATATGGGTGAGGCACTCATGATGGGATTAGTGCCCTTATAATTAGAGACACCGGAGAGCTTGCTTGCTCTCTCTCTCAGCCACATGAGGACACAGAAAGAAGGCTACAACCCATGAGACAGCCATTACCAGAAACCAACCATGCTGGCATCCTGATCTCAGATTTCCAGCCTCCAGAACTGTGAGAAAATAAATTTCTGTTGGTCAAGCCACCCAGTCTACAGTGTTTTGTTATGGCAGCCTGAGCAAGAGTAAGACAGCAGGCAATTCTGTGCAATAACTGAACAAATACGTATAAAATACACAAAATGAAATTTCCTGTGCAAAAGAGTTAAAAATAAAGTAAAAAAAAAAAAAAGATTCTGAGCTCAAGTTAATTTGAGAAATGCCCAGTTAAACCTATTAAACATATATAGGTTTTGTGGAAAAACTTCACAGACTCCCAAAGCTTTTACTATTTTTGTTTTGTGAGACAATTTCTCAGAGCTTTGGCTATGTTAATAGTTATTATAAATCTCTAAGAATGTGGTAAAATAGGCATTTACTAAACTTAGTTTTCCATGAAACTTGTTATTTCCAGGGAGTTTGCTTAAAGACATGCTTTAAAGGAATATGTTTTTCATAACAGTATGATTATATTCAAATTACAGAAATTTCTCATCTTTCAACATTACCAAATCATGTTCTGTGTCATAGGTCACACGACAATTGTCACAGGAGAATTATTCTCTAGGGACCAGGAAAGCAGGAATTCATGTATTCTATAGACTTGATTTAAGAGTTGATGATTTCTCAAAACACAAGGTTAACATGAGTAAGTTGAAATGATCACTAACAAAAAATAAATAGGACTTGAAATTAGCTACTCTGGTGAGGAAGAACTATCCTTGCCTCTGACTTCAAAACGCACGCTATTTAGACCTGAAGTAGCATGGGAAATTTATTTAATACAAAACTGTTTCAAAGGTCATTGCCAAAATATCTGAAGTCTCTAGCTCAGTTGGAGGTATTTAAATGCTGAATAAGAAATCACCCTAAAATAAGAGTTAAAACATATTGGAATGTGACTAAGCTACTCTTAAGCATTTGTATATTAGTGTTAACAATTAATGACAACCAAAATCCTAAAGAGAGTCTCTGTTCAACAGGTTACACACTTGGGACAATCTACCCTAAATTTTATAAGTCCCTCTCTTCTTTCTTAGAACCTATACATGAGGGCCACGTTAAGAAAATTCTTCAGGGGCTGGCCCCGTGGCCGAGTGGTTAAGTTCGCGCGCTCCGCTTCAGGCGGCCCAGTGTTTCGTTGGTTCGAACCCTGGGCGTGGACATGGCACTGCTCATCGGACCACGCTGAGGCGGCGTCCCACATGCCACAACTGGAAGGACCCACAACGAAGAATATACAACTATGTACCGGGGGGCTTTGGGGAGAAAAAGGAAAAAATAAAATCTTAAAAAAAAAAAGAAAATTCTTCAAAGTCCGTGCCATATGTGAGTGATATTAATCTTAGAATTAATATATTAATCCTAATATATTTAAATTCCTTAACTTAGTGAATATATTTTTGGAGGACAACTTTTTTCAAATCAGGGGTCTTGATATGTTCTTGCCTCAAATTTGAACTATTTACTTAAATCAGTGGTAAATGACACTTTATAAAGTATATCTACTGATTTATTAAAGATATATACTCATATTTTATAAATATTTTGTGGATTAAAAATCAATTTAATGTAATTTAAAGTTTTAATTAAAGAAATATAAATGTTTAATACTATTTATTTTTATCTTTCCAATATCATACATTATAATACATCTGCACATATGGTATTTCTCCCAGAAAGGATGCTGTTTTTAAATTTCATTTACTGACATGTTTGTCTAGAGAGCTAAACATTTTCAACCTTTTAATCACCTACTAATTTTCTCTTCTTCCCATAAGCCTTCCAAGCCACAGATGATTCTACCTACAACACATCTTTTTTTACAGTTATCTTCAAAGACTGACTAAAATCCCCTAAGAGACAAATCCTAATATAATTCGAAACAATTATAAACAGCTTTCTTAAAGTTTTGGTAGGAGTTAATACTTTATTGGCTTCTTTCTCACATTTCCTGTCATATCTCAAAACCATATTCTACAAAATTTAAATTTATTATTAAAAGACATTCCAGGGCAGTCCTGCTGGCCTAGTGGTTAAGTTAGGTGTGCTCCACTTCAGTGGCCCAGGTTCAGTCCTCAGGCACACACCTACACCACTCATCAGTGGCCGTGCTGTGGCGGCAGCTCACATACAAAAAATAGAGGAAGATTGGCAACAGATATTAGCTCAGGGTGAATGTTCCTCAGCAAAAAAAAGAAAAAAAGGAAAAAAACAATTCCAATTAAAACATGCTATCTAAACCAATCTTTTATGCAAACTGTAAACTCCATAGTCACAAAGAAAAAAGTTTTATTTCTTGTAATTTTTCCATTCGAATTTCAATTGACTAGATCTTCCAGGCCATTACTTATGGTTGTATTTTTTTAATCAAAAGCAATGTATTCAGTCTGTTATTTCACTGTCATGTGCCATGACATGACCCTATTCATAAATGTTCAGTGGCTCTGGTTGCCTATTATTCTGTTTTTGCAGATCAGCTTGAATTTGGCCCCAAGATATACCCATTGCTCCAATCTCAAAATCATACCGAACTCTCCTCTATAGGAGATGCCACTTCCAACTCTCTGAATGTCCTTTTCCTAAATATTTTCATTTTATTTTGGAATGGTACATAAAATAATCTCAGTTGTATTATATTGTCTATCTGCCAGGCACTGTGCTAAGTTCACTACGTGATCTAACTCTTTTAATATTCATAACAAACCTTTGAGATAGGTGTTATTATTATCCTTATTTAACTGATGAAGAAATTGGGACACAAGAAAGTAAAATGCCTTACTCAGTATCTCACACATAAAAAGTGATAGAGTGAGGTTGGTTGGTGGGAAGGATAAATAGGCAAAGCACAGAGGATTCTTAGGGAGTGAAAATATTGTATGATACAATAATGGTGGATACATATCATTACACATTTGTCCAAATTCGTAGAATGTACAACACTAAGAATGAACCCTAATGTAAACTGTGGACTCTGAGTGATTGTGATGTGTCAACGTAAGTTCATCAGTTGTAACAAATTTATCACTCTGGTGAGGGATGTTGATAAAGGGGAAAGCTACGCATGTGTGGGGGGTATATGGGAAATCCCCGTACCTTCTCAATTTTGCTGTAAACCTAAAACTGCTCTAAAAAAAATTGTCTTAAAAGAGAGCAATAGAGCCAAGTTGTGAACCAAGGCAATCTAGACCAGAGGCCAAGCCCTGAGCACCATGCAATATGCCTCCATAGCCTATTTGTTTGTTAAGTTATCAACAAACATTAAATGCTAATGTGCCTGACCTTACATCGTGTGCTAGAAATACCAAGAAGATACTGTCCCTGACTTCAAGTAACTCACAGTCTATTTTGGGAAATAGATAGATACATAAAAAATTACAATAAACCAAGTTAAATACTGCAGTAAATGTTCCAAAGGAGTGTTGCAGGAACACCATAGTGGGGGTACCTCAGGAAGGATGAGATGTGAGGAAACAGGAGTTAGCCAACTGAAGAAGAGGAGGGGGTGTAAGTAAGGAAACATCCATAGAGGCACATCTCCCTTACACACACACACTTCTGTAATGAAATCCTGAATTACTCAAAACTCATACTCATCTTTCCTTCTTGAAATGGTTAGTATCATGCAGTCTAACACATCATCATTTTCATAGTTTCAAAGGTCATATCTCACTTCTCCATATTGTCTCCATACTTATGACCTTGAGAAATATGGTAGACATGGGGTAGGCACTGATTTTTGATCAACTGTCTTTGGGACATTATGATATATTTACTTTAAATGTCTGTTCATTGTGATTTGGGGTGGGGGGATAATTTAAAAAGAACATGAGTTGGTGTTATATAATGGACTGTGTAGACAAAATCTGACTCTGACCAGTAACGAATCCATCTCGCTTTCAATATTTTACTTTAACATGGATTTGTATCCATAACAAGGAAACTCATTAATGACTTAACTGAGTTTTATTTTGCTATATTATTTATTAGCTCAATCTTAATCATAGTTGCTACTGTATGCCTTTAATATACAAGATGAAAATATTTTGTAGAGAAATCATCACTAAGCAACAATGAGGAGAGAAAAAACTAGAGCAAGTGTTTATCAATCTTTACGTTCTAAAGCAATCACAATCATAAATTTCTGGTAAAGTAACTAAACCTACACACATAAGCAAAAACAATTTGGTATAAGCATCTTGACACATAAATCACAACAGCAGAAACAATAGTTATGTATATATTAAACTATCGATCCTTAGAGATGTAGTTTCAAATGACGGTTCAAAGTAGAATCTAGTAAATCAGAACTCAGAAAACCTTGTCTTCCTGCTTGTGAATGCAGAAAGGCAAGATGGCTGACTCAACCTAAAATACATGTTTCTACTCTCCACTGACAAGTTATTTGTTTGTTACCTCTGGAGAAAATGTACATAACTAATTTATTTGAGAAAGCTGTTACGAAAAAAATATACATTTGCCATTCCCGTCCACTGTGTAACGCATGGGGAGCTGTCAAGAAATGAGGTCGTGAAGCACAGACATTCAGATACCAACCTAGAACTCAGAGACCTCCTGACAACTTTTGGACATTCCCAGGAGGATTCTAGGCCTGGGAACTAATGAAAGGATTACAGTAAGACAGACAAAGTATGCTGTTTCCAGCCTGCAGAGTTTTAATAACATGCTTAATTCGTTACCTGACACAAATGTTACATAAGCACCAAACATTGCTATTAATATGATTTACATTAATTGAATTCTGTTTAATACGTTATGAAAGTGTTTTATTTAATGAATGGCCTTTTAATACTAATTTTCCGTATTCTAAGAAACTATGATATAAACTGCCTGCACCACAGAGTTGGAGAAGACATTGGCAATTGTCCTTTCAAGCTTGGATACACATTGTTTTATCATGGAATTTTTTTCCTCTGGAACACTATGCAGATGCTGCTTTTAAAATCCCAGTCATTATGCTAATTCCTATATTCTCTTCTGTATTTACTTGTACCCAAATCATGATCTAAAACACTAAAAAGTATTGCCTTAATACCATTATTTAAATTGACTAAATAAATAGTAGCTCAAATTTAGAGCTGACATATTTATATGTACCAGGAAGTCTTTTGAGCATGTTATCTGTATTACTTCATTTAATTCAATAGCTTCATGAGATGAAAGTATTATTTCTATTTTATGAGTACGGAATCTGAGACAGAGATATGTTGAAATATAGTGTTACTGAGAATAAAAATACAGATTTTCTTATTCATTAGTTTAAATAAAAAAAACCGTTTCTTGATTAAGTCTTGTGCCTGACACTGTATTATATAGAAGTCTAAGGAAATAATAGCTATCATATTTTAATTTTTTAAAACTGAAGATAGAATTCCCTATTTCGGTCAATTTCCTTATCTGTCTGTTTGTTAGAGGATTTTCTGATATTCACACTCTGCCTTAGTCTCATAGTCAGACAAAAGACTCTCAAAGTCCATGACTATGGATCTGATGACTCACTCCTATGTGTTCTTTCCTTCCTTCCAACATTACTAGAACCCACAGACACATGTTAAGTAGCCACTGGGTGCAAAGACCAGTCCAAATACCATGACAAAGACAAGGACAACAAAACACAACTCTTTCTCCAAAAGGGAGCTTCTTACTGGTAGAATATACAGTTACTTGTGCTGCTAAGTCTGAAGTAACTTAAAAAAAGAGAAGGATAAATTTTCAAACAATATAAAGAGAGAAATGGCATTTACAGTGGGTCTTGAACCATGAGTATGATTTTGGGTGATGGAGATAAGGTGAGAAGACACTGAGGTTTGCAAATGGCATGATCAAGGGCTCCAAGGCAGAAAAGTATGTAAAGCACCAGGAATGATGGTTGGGTTAAGCCCTCAATAAAGTTGCCCTCTGCACAGAACTTCTAGGCCATATTTCTTGGTTTAGTATGTTTCTTTTGTGTGTTACAGTCCCAGGTATTTTGTAAAGCCTTTGAGGTCATAACCAAGGCTTGTTTCCTCTGAAGCCCTCCCCTGCTTTCCAGTACAGAGGGCAGCTAATTGTGCGCGTTCTGTAGTGCAGACAGAAAAGGGTGAATGAGTTTAGTAACTGAAGATCCCACTGTAAAAGGCAAGGCAAATATTGAGTGTCTAGAAGGAGCCTTCAAGAAGGGCAATATGATCTAATTATAACATTCATACTTAGGAAGTGGTAGTATGTGAAGATGGCTCACAATTTTGTAGATTTTCATCAGATTAGAGTGAAAATTGTCAGCTGCTATTGTCAGGATAGTGCTTCAAAATCATCAGATCTAATAATAACTGAATTTTCTATGGGACTTTTATCATGCTAAATACTTTGACATGCATTATATGATTTAATCTTCTATCAGAGAAATATTGCCATTATGCCCATTTTACAGATAAACGAATGATTCCTGGAGAGAGAATAAGTAACTTGACTAGGCCATAGACTGCTAAAGGAGCAGAGCTGAATGGAACCAGGTCTGACTGAGCCAAAGTCCACTCTGAATGGCCACACTAATCCTAAAAACGTTTCAGCCCAGAAGAAATTTACCTCAGAAGTAAACAGCCAGATGTAGATGATTTTTGAAATTCTGTTTCAAGGCTGCATTTCCATTCTACAACTCCAAATACATTTAATATTTTGAAATATATTCACTATTTTGAAAAATAATTCAATGTTCCTGCCTCCACACCTTTGCACTCGGTGTTGCTACTTCCTAGAAGGCTGTTTAGTAAGATGGCTCCATGTTGAATCTTCCGAGACTCCCATACAACATGACCCTGGGGCAAGTTAACAGCTCCCCTCCCTCACCCCGATGCATTTTTAGCCCAAGCATTATTTAGGAATACTAAATATTTACTGGTTTGTTAGTAATTATCTGTCCAGGCAGGCTTCATAGGTGCAAGAATTTTTAAATGTGTTTTGTTCGATGCTGTATCCCCAGAATATAAGAACAGTGTCTGGCACAAGGTAAGGACTTAATAAACATCTATTAAATGAAAAAAATGAATGAGTAGGTGAAGGAAGAAAAGGATGCTCACTGCTGATCTCTGGCCATCTGAGTCTACATTGTCTTAATAGCTATTCAAGTACCTGAGAGGCTGGGGCTATGGCATGTCAGAGTGTTTCATATGGTGTCAATTTGATAATGATGATGAAGTGGAGGGCTGCTGAGTTATTGCCTTCTTTGCATTATCCTACCTCAAACTGAAAACTCTGGATCTGTTTTAGCTCTTCAGAATGATGTGGTTGGAAAGAGAATACCCCATAAATTTTTAAACTGATGGCAATCTGTGGAGCTTGAAATCATCAGCCAAGGTGTTCTACACGCAAATACGTACATTTTTGAACTGGCTTTACAAATGTAGACATATACACTTGAAAATTTAATTCATACTTCCATAATAACGTATGCATTTCTAATCATTTGATTTAAGCTACACTTCTAGGTCATCAAAAATAAACCATCTTTGGACTAAATTTTAGTCTCACAAATTGTTCCCTACATACACATGGCTATATATGAAAGTCTTAAACTATTCCATTTAATTCCAAGAGAAGGATATATTATTTTGAAAATTATGTCAGAACAATTCGATAGCTATCTGAAAAGTTGCATTTTATGCAATTAAGGAAGTAGATTAAGTAATTACATACTTAAACATTCCAAAAGAGTAAAAGAAAACAACCCTTGGGATAAGGAAAGACTTTATAAGCATGAGATTAGTGTCAGAAATCATAAAAAAATTCATAGAATTATCTGCATATAAATTAAAAACATTTTTAGGAAAACTAATTGTGAAGGATAAGTGACAAAATAGGAAAATGTATATGTTAAAGAAAAAGGATAATTACCCTTAATTTATGAACAATGAATAATTCTAATATTAAATGGCAAATGAATACAAATGGGAAAATAACACAAATAAGTAATTAACTAATTAGCATATAAAAAACTACAATCTCACTAATTAATAAATAATTAAAGATCAAATCAAATACAAGATATCACATTATGTCCATCACACGGCAAAGCTAAAATATACTGTCAGTACACTGGTAGAAGTATATATATTGCATGATATTTCTCAAAGTTCATTTAGTCCAATGCATCAAAATTTAAAATACGAATACTTTCAGGTCAATACTTGCACATTAGCAAATCTAGGAATTCATCCTGAGGTAATGAGAGATAGAGAATATGTAAAATTAAAGCCCTGAATGTTCATATAAATATGTTGAGTTGAATAAATTATGGGGTATGCTAGACTGAAATTCTAGTAGGTCATTAAAATTATACATATTAGAAAGCTGGATAAAAAGGATACAAAAACATGTTCCTGGTATATTCTTATGTTTTATAACAGGTTAGACATAGTATGATCACGTTATATATGCTATGAGTGCTTTTCGTCTTCTTTGTGATTATATATCTTCACTTTCTTATTAGTTTGCTGAAATTTTCTAAATACTTGTCAATTACCAAGGTTTTTTTTCCAATCAGGAAAATAATAAAGTTGGTTGAGTATCCAGAAATGGATTCAGTTACATTCAAAGAAAATTATTTTTCAAACACTGGGAAAAACTCATATTTAATGCTCTGAAAATGTTAGAAGTAAACTGTGTATGTCTAGAAGAGTATTTTACTTTAGAAGTATATGTATAAAGCAAAAATAAATAATTAGAAATAGATCCTAAACTGCCTGGATATTAGGAGCATAGCATCTAGACCTTATTGACAAGAATTTATAACTTGGCTATTTGCTCCCACAAGTTGAAAAACTTAAGGCAAGTTTAACCTCCAAAAGTCCTATATACCAAGGGGAGCTGCAAGACTTAAAAAAAAACCCAAAATTTAAAAAAGATGACATGATAAAAAATGAATGAAGACATGAGGATTGCTAATCACATAAAAAACTCCCACCTTGAATTACACCTTGAAGCGATCAGATAATTTTTGAATTACATTTCATTATTTGTTAACATTTAGCCTGACTTTTCTGAAAACTACACCGAATTTTATTAAATATTGAGGCCTCCCTGTTTGAATGGGAAAGAGTAGTATACCTTCCTACAAGATATGGCCTCTTTGGTGTACAGGCTCCATACTCTTTTGTTGCCTTCATCAATAGGATGTATTCTACATGGATGGATGGTGTGTGAGGAGCAGTTTATGAGCAAAGCCGCCAGCATGTAAGATATCCATCTGAATAGGATGAAAAAAGCCAATGGTAGAATTTTGCTACAGAAGATGTTTTGAATCAACCCAAGGAATTTCTCTTGTTTTCAACCTTTAGACAAAACTCTTAATAAAGTTTGAATATTTGAAGGAAATGCTGAAAATTATGTTAGCTCTCCCAACTAAATTTTAAAGTCGAATATATAAAATTGCTATAGACTCATGTCAAAATGCTAATTTTTTTAAACAAATAATATTCCCGATGAAAAACTTAGAAAACATAGAACTATCTCGGAACTTTGGTTTTCCTTGATTTGTTTTAATTAACTTTCATCAAACATTTTAAAAGCAGTGTTCCTTTTCTTATTTAGCTACATTCCTGAATTTGTACTGCTAAAAACATTTGATTGCATGATCTTTATTTTAATTGCATCTTTTCTGTTATGTTTTCTAGTTACTGTTTGCTTGGCCACCTGGACTAATACACTCTGACATTTTGTTAAAAGCACACACCTGCGTGTGCGCACACACACACACACACACACACAGTTTGGACACATGCTGGCATTTTCCATACATGCTGATGTCGATGGAAATGGCAAACGGATAAAGAAAACGGAAAAAGAAAAGACAAAGGAAAAATTGATCTCAGCAAAAACTGGGAGATATCCCTGCTGTTAAAAGTGTAAGTTCAGGAATAGATGGTGAGAAATGAGCAGCCTTAATTTACATGGTTACATTTAAGGAAGTGCCATAGAGTAGGCTGGATCACTGTATGCATGGCTATGCTAATATTCTAATATTGTGAAAAGGAAGATGTTCTTATCTTCTTTCCTCTCCGTGGAGCTACAGTAAATAATGCAAACTTTATATTTGAAGATAACAATTAACACAAGTTGATGTTTCCAAACTTTTCACATCCCTCACCCCATTTTAGCTTTTAACTGTTAAGAAAACTTCAAAGTAAATTAACTTTTAATAAGTTAAAAGCAAAATCCATTAATTTTAACTTTAAATTAACTCAAGTTAATTTAAAGAATTCTGAATTTTAACTTTAACTAGTGAATTATTTTCTAGTCACTTTTCCAGAATTATAGATTAAAAAATAGAAAACGAACACTTGCCCTAAAATCTAAACTCAGACTTACTAATAAACCTTTACCAGCTCTCCTTGATCTTCAAACATATAGTGGATATTCATAATTTGCAGAAGGACTGATGCATGTACACAAGCAAAAACTGAAATACACACAAAAGGCAACTGACTGACGTGCAAGACGGCAGTGTTGTTGAGTAGAAACACAGATGCATTTTAAGTAGATTTTTTTCATAAATAGTTATATAAACAAATCTATGAAATCGATAAATATGAATACTTATTAAATTACTACATGGCCAAGATGCTTTCTGAGGTAAGTATATATGTAAATATAAGATTTAATAATTCAGTATAATAGTCAACAATTATTACATTTATGACTAATACATGTAACTTTAGATGCAGTTGTCTTCCTAAAATGATAATACTTTATTCACCACATACTCTTCCTATAATATAATGATCATACCACTCTGTATCCTATGACAAAATATTTTCTATTTGATGACTGCTTGTATAGTAGCTAAGTGAAAGTTACTTAAACCTCAGAGCATGGAATCCAGAAAGATCAAATATGAAAGGAAATGAGAAATAGTGATAGAACAGATGGAGGATTGATATGAGGTAGTTAAAGGAGTAACTAGGGTTTGGAGAAGAACTTTAAGATACACACTACAAATATGAAGTAGAAATTAAGAGAAGTAAGGTTACAGTGAAGTAGAAAGATAAAAATAAAAATCAGAAAGGATCTTGTGTGAGATGACAAAGTGTGGGCAGGGAAACAGAAAGGTATATTAATTCAAAGAAAGGAAGCATAGGTAAAAATTCAGACTTCATAATGAGGTGTGAATGTTTGTTCAATTCCATGCTATCTCATGGTGCTTGATTCTATAGTTTTCAGACATGGGAGCCTAAGGAGCCTAGAGAGCCTAAACTCCTGGTTCACTGCTCTACTGCAACACTGCATTAATATTTAACATGTGATGGGGCAAGCCTAGTGGTGTACTGGTTAAGTTTGCACAATCCACTTTGGCTGCCCAGGGTTCACAGGTTCAGATCCAAGGTGTGGACCTACCTGCTCATCAAGCCATGCTGTGACAGGGTCCCACATACAAAATAGAGGAAGATTGGCACAAATGTTAGCTCAGGGACAAACTTGCTCAAGCAAAAAGAGAAAGATTGGCAACAGATGCTAGCTCACAGCCAGTCTTTCTCATACACACAAAAAAAATTTAATTTGCGATGACCAAGTACCAAGACACCACTCCACAACCTAGGGCCTTCAGCTTAATAGTCACCATTAGCAACATAGCCAATCCCAAACTATATAAATAGGTATGCACACAATGGGCAAATTTTGGTTTCTCCCAGCTGCTATCTCCTTTTCTTTCTCTTCTTTCTTATCAAAAGAATATTTTTAACACATATATGAATGATGCTATGCAAAAATCCATGTTTTTCCCATTCTATTCTATACTACAACATTCTATTTAAAACATCAAGCAAGACACAAGGAATGTATATGCTAAACTCAAATTATTGACATCTAAAGTACTTTTGAAAAATGTGAAATAAGTTCTCAATTTTAAAAAGACTCTAAATTGTGCATCATTTTCATATAAATTTCACCTTTATGATAGTAAGTTAAAATGAAAATCATATAAAGTATTTAAATCTACATTTCTTGCAAAATGATTTTCAAAAGTTTGCCACCAATGAATTATTTTCTTGATTGACAAAGTACTATAAAACAAGGAAGAAAGAAAATAATTCTGGGCTTATATAAACATCTACCTTCAATAGCTTAGCAAGCAAACATTAACAAATGCTTTGCATCCTATTTACTTACAACAGTCCTATAAAACAATAAACCTCTGAAAGCAATTACTTTGAATTTATTTTTCCTCTACATTGAAGCAGAAAATATTGTCATGCAAAAGTTAGCATTGAACTTGTATAATAATAGAGATTTATTGAGACAAGGAACAATGCTGATTAAAAAATAAAAGCATTGAAATACACCCTAACATCTTTCCTGAAACACATGATAATAATTATCTTAGGAAAAGGTGGTGCTGACAGCAGCATAAATGATGCTGCCAAATGGAGAGTTAATTTTATTTTAAAGGATTAAACCATAAATTACTTCTTTAAAATTAGTGAGAAAAAATAGATCTCTTCTAAAGTCAATTTAATCAATTCACAAGAATTTTGCACAAGAGAAAAAATTATTAGACCATAACATTCCAAGAGGTTATATGAGAATCATATTAAAGAGCTTCGCCACTCTTATTCAGGAACTAATTTAGAATGTATATGACTGGATTTTCAAATATCTGTTTAACAACCTATATTCTAACATATTTATTGCCATCTCAATCTAGATTTTAAAATAGTAGTTGGCTAGGTTTACCTCGTTTTTAAAAAATGTTTTCTTTTCACTTCTAAATAAGAACTCTAAATAACTGGCTTACTTGTGTGGCATATATATGTTAGAGTCAAAGGATAGTAAGCATTTAATAAATTCATGTTGACTAATAAAGGCTATTATTTGTTCACAATTAGCTGTTCCTTCACAGTCCTTTCTCTACTTTCCAATGAGAAAAACACACTTCATTGTAGACGGTTTTCCTGTCCTTTAGTTTGGGTCTTGGCTGTAGGACTTGCTATTGACAAAGGAATGTAAGCAGATGCGACACGTTCCATAACTGAGCAGAAGGCTGACATGCACTTGCATAGCTCTGTGCCTTCCTTAGCTTCTCCTCTCTCCCATGAGAACACACAGGTCAACAGACCCCAACAGAATCCAGTAGACTTGCGTGTGACCAGCAATTCTCAAGCAACGTGAGCTAGAAATAAATGTTGTTATAAGCCGCTGAGATTTTGGTGGTGTTTGTTGCTGCAAGTAAAGCTGACTATGCAAGATGCATCATAAACACCGTAATTATTTGTTGTAACTACTTAAAATGTAAGAGCATATATAGGCCACAGCTCAATTGTTGATATAATGCATCAGAAGTCAACATACATTTTGTGAGAAGAAACCCAAAGCTTTCAACTCCTTTGGGTAGGGTAAGGAATCTGCATCAGATTAACAGTAGACTCCTAATCAGAGCAAATCCGCTCCTCCTAGCTAATTCTTGATTCATTCTTAAGGGAGGAGAAGAGGAGAGAAATGTGCATTTAAATGATGGTACCAATTATGTGGAACCCACAGGTACTTCAGTGTCCTGAGAAACCCTGACTGACTGAAGACTGCAATTTGATTTTTGACAAATGTTCCAAAATTATGTTCAAGTATGGGGAACAAAAGGTGGATACAGTCTTAAAATAAAGTTAAAGCTATGGCAATGCAAAATTTTTTACTGAATTCCAAACAAAGTAATAAAAACTCACTTTCAATCTGTTTAATGACGGCATTTAATATCTTTTCAAATAATAAAGGGTAGAAATAACCAGATTTTAATAAGATTAAAGTTCATTTTTTATAAGTATGCTTCTTTCCTCTCAAATCAATGTAGTAATTTCTCTGATAAATTTTGATTAAAAAGTATTAATTCATATTTTGATGATAGTAATGTGGAAACCAGCACTAACCTATATTTACTAGCACATATTTAAATAACGATCCACTGTGTTTGAAGATAATGGTGATTAAGACAAATCTAGGACAGAACTGAAAATTTTCAAATATCTAGGAGGCGCTCAGTGATTATTGTCAAGGTAAATTGTTCTAAGTCCTGGATTTAGTTTTCCTCTAGTAATGATATTTTATTTTGAGATTTTGACTTTCATTTACCCAGTGCCTCCTAGTTGGAAATAAGAATAAAGTCCATTGTGAGAAACCAGAAAAGATTGGCACTACGGCACTATTTAGTGACCAGAATGTTGTTGGCTCCAACTGTCAGTACATTGGGGTTCATTTGAAGAAACTATCCTATTTGTAAATGAGTATTTGCTGATAGTGAGTAGATAAGGGTGACTAAAGTGTATGGAAGACTGGTTTAAACACTAAAAAATCATCATTAAAATATCATTAAACAACATTAAAAATGAATTTATGCAAAAAATGTTTTGTGGATTTGAATTCTTCACTGAATTCACACAGCCCAAGCCTCGAAATGAATGCATAGACTGATAGGTGATTTGTTAGCTACCAAAGAAATTCTTCCAATCCGTCGATAGCTAAGACGGGGAAAGTTACATCTCCCATTAAGTTGCCATCAGACCTTTCATCTGGACCTACCATTTCCATCCACGGATTGAATCTTTTTTTTTTAGAACAAAATATATCAGGTCAATGTCTTTGTAGAATGCCATGAAGTAGTCATTATAACAATCAGTAACTGTTACACAGTTCATAAGAATTTTGTAAATGTGCTCCTCAATTCACATTTCCATCTCTTCCTTAGCCTGCTAGCCCACCACTCTCAACAACTAACCTCGAATATCTGCCTTTATTTTTTATACATTATACAATAGCCTATATTTATTTTTTCATTAGAAACAGCCAATTTTTCTCTCATCAATCAAGAAATTTACTTTTCATCATAAATATCCTCTAGCCTTACCATCCAACTTCATATAAATAATCTATTAGAGTATTTTCTAATGTAAATATTACACATCACAGAACAGAACCCCAAACAGTTTCAGAGATTTTAAGTGGCATTTTAGTATGCACATCTTCATCAAGATTTGATAAAGAATCAGCAAAACAGAGAGGCAAAAAATTACGAGCACATGTATTATTAATCCTGTTTAAATACGAGAAGTTAAGATCAACTGAAATCTATTGGATAAAATATTTGTATTTTTTACAAGGATGAAGATGCACTTTTTCATAACAATTCCTTAATTAAAATCCAAACAAGATAGCATATTTGCAAATATTCAGATTTGAAATGATCAAAACAGTGAGATATAATTTCCCAGTTTGCTTCCTATTTCATTTTTAGTATCTGAAATTTAGCAAAAACATGTGATGTGATTCCTTGGACACTTTCCATGCTCTTCACATGCTGGTTTCATATAAAAATAAAATTAATTTCTTCACAAGTATGATCTATGATGTTTTCCTTATGATTTCACTGGCCAAAAGATTTTTTCAGAATAATTTTCTTAGCTTATGGTAATTTTCTTCCATCACACAATTTTATTCTAATTCTATTTTTTTCTGAATAAAATGCGCATTCTTACTTGAAGTATTACACTAGTGTTGAATAATGTTAAAATACATTCATTCTCATATTACAATCAACATAATACTATGTATTGTAGAATTATTCTTTGCACTCTATTTCAAACTGAATTCTCATATTTATAATGAACCTGCCTCAGTATTAAGAGTTTGCTTTAACTGTTATAATTACTTTAAAGATCTTTTTACCAAACCATGATTTTCATTTTAATATCTGCTAAAACTTTATTTCTCAAAATTATTTGATATTAGTCTTGAAGAAGTACACATTTGGATGCTTTTCTCCCCAAGGATATCTTCACATGCAATTCAACATAGTTTAGTGAGCCTCTCTTTCTGTGAGAACATTTACTTGGTTACAACTTCAAAGAAGATTAAAACTTAGTATGTTCCCTTATGGTACTCACAACCTCTAGGAGTGACAGACACATACACACACAAGCAACAAACATTAAGTGGTAAGTGCTACGTAACAAGGGTGTGAACAACATGCTATGAGAGCACTTCTTGAGGAAGTGTCAGCACAGCATGCAACTTGTGCAGTAATACAGGGCCTATGCTTAAAAGAGACTCTTGTGATGGATTTACTGCTTTGCTGTCACCATCTTGAATTCTTATCATTTTTTAAAAAAGGAGCCCCATATTTTCATTTTGTACTGGGCGAGTCCAGAATGTGAGCCTGCATGTAGGGCAGCCAAGGGCAGGTATGGACACTTGGAAAATAGAGTAGCTCTAAGCTCCCCAGAATAGTCGATATTTGATTTGGGTCTTGAAGGTGAATTGGAATCTGGAAAGAGAAGAGGAGGTGAGGAGACACAAATAATTTCAGAGAAAACATATAGAACAAAGACATGAAGTAAAATTTGCTTAGGAATAATAATTAGGCTCTCATATCTAGGCAAGATGAAACTAAAAGGGTAATTTGTAATCAGATTTCCAAGGGCCTTAAAGGCCTGGCTAGAAGGTTGGATTTTACTTGTACAAAAATGATAACTTTGAGCAAGGAAATGAGATGAAACATTGAGTACTAAATGTGAAATTGTGGAGAAAGACTGGAGAGTGGGACCTTTGCTAGAAGATAATGGAAGAAATCTAGATAAAATGTGATTGCAGGCTATAGAGGGCAATGAAAATGGGTATGGAGAGATGGATATGCACACAAATATTCATGAGCACACAGTGCTTCATAAACAGATCCCACTATTTGTCTTTTATTCTTGCAAGAGAGCACATAAGAGAATTTTACCATGCCCTTTGAAATGGAAAAAATGATAATATACTTGGAGAGTAATACAAATTCTTTTGTTCAAAAGTTACTAATCACTTGCAAATGAAAAAGAGCCCACTGAAGCTTTATAGCAAAAGATTAGCAATTTTCACTAAAACCAGAAATGAAGATGATTAAAAAATGAAATCCTGACCAAGGATCCATTAAACACATAAAGTACAAACTTTCTATTCTGCACAATTTATTCCTTCCTATATCTCTGTCTATAGCACCAAATCAATCAATCAACATACCATACAGCCAAATCAAAGACTGATACTAAAATTAGCTTGATATGATGGAGACAAAGCAGTTCATTTGTTAATTTTCTCACTTCTCAACCTATTCCTTTGAAATAAGAATATGATCATATTAACTAAGGAAATAACTCTAAAAGGATGCCTCAGAGAAGATCAAGATAATCTCTTTTCTCAAATACAGATCTGGAGAGAGACATTGCATATTTTACTTTGGGCTCAAAAACTTAGTTTGAAATTATTCAGTAAGATGTTTTAGATGGAATTTTTGGCCTTTCCAAATCAAACTACCACTCTTTCTTTTATACAATTTCATAACTACCATATGAAGGATGTGATAATTAAATAAGTGCAATAGTTACAAAATAATCTTTGTTGAGGATATAAATAGCTATAGTGATTTTCGACAATATAATGGAATTTGCAAGATTCAAATTTAAAGAAGGCTAATGTCTCCAAGTATTGCTTTTTATCAACTTCTTTTCTATATAATCTTAAAATGTTGCTTATGGTTGTCATTTTGTCATTTTTATCAGAGATTGGAGTATTTTTTAAATGATTACAATTTATTCATAGCCAAACTTTACTTACATATGTAACATTTTTAATATTATTTCATCACCAAAATATAAGTTTGCCCTTATAAATAAATTGCTTGAATATCTTTCATCTAATTGTGATTATAAATAGTCTGTTTACTGATACTATAACACAGTCTGGGACCATATTTGTCTAAAAGAGGATAGAAAAGAAAGAAAATGACAATCCCGGACTTTAAGAAGACTATAATCCTTGAATTTGAAATAATTCTGTGTAGATGAATTAATTTGATTGAATAATTTTCCCTAAAAAATTACACTTCACTTTATGGATTCCATCTTGAGGACCTCCCATGTTTGCCAAATATCAAAGAAAAATTGACATGTAAATGGAAACACTGGAAGGGGTGGAAGGAGTAGCACAGACAGTCCAAGAGATGAGTGAGAACTGAAACTTCTGTGGGCCTGAATATGACTTGCCAGCATGATGCTGTGTGTATGTGTGATCAGTGGAAGGGCAGTGTTACAAGAGAAAAGGATAGAAAAGCAAACAAGAGCTAATCATAAAGTATCTTGTAAGCCACACTGAATAATTTAGATTTTTTAACTGCAAGTTTTTGAAAGACATTGAATTGTTAAAAGAGAAAACAAAGCTTTTAATAAATATCATTTTGAAGGCTGTGAGATAGGAAAACATACGACAGGGTACTTTAAAAACCTCTAACATTTCCTTTCCTGCCTCTTCATAAGGATTTTTATATGAAAACATAGAATAAATGAATCCAGTGGAATATCTGCAAAGCATACAATTTGCTTAAAAATTATATTGGATCTTGAAAGTCTTCGGAGAATTTCTCTTTGGAAGAAACTTTAAAGTTGACTTCAGGGGTAAATTACAAAAAACTTAAATATTTTTTAATCAATTCATATTAGAGCTGTTTCTTGCACTGGAGCAAGAATGGATAAAACAATTCCTCTAGCCAGTTATTCTAGATAAAAGTAAACAATTATATCCCTTTATTGTTGGTGAAAAATGGTTCTAAGGAGAGAGAAAACACGGTTTCAAGGTCACTGAAGTTGAGCAATATACATTTAGGTCACATACTAGGCTGGATCCTTGAAAATGCATGAGATTTATTTTCTAACTGTTCATGCACTGGGAAAATCTCCCAATAATAAATTCAGAATACACAGTAATAAAGAGCAGGAAAATAACATTAAAAATAAGTATCAACCCTTAAACTGCAACAGGAGAGATGTAGATGAGATATGAAAAGATAGTTCTTCCTCTCATTAGAGCAGTTAAACATTAGAATAGGTTATCAGGTAAAGTCTCTGTAGACTCTTCTCTTGAAGGTTTTTAACATCCGAGAGGCAGCCATTTATCTTGAATCGTGGAGGTAAGTCCTGTCTGCCGGCAGGTGAAGGACTAGATGACCTCTGAATTCATAAGTTACTTGTTACCAGCTGCCTGATTCAGTTATTTAAGCAGCCTTTTTTATTTAGAAGTGATAACCAGCAATGTTAAACATGCTACAAGTTAAATATTTTCCAATTTTAACAGATGAAGAAACTACATTGAAAATGTATGGATCACAGATTAAGATCACCATTTTAAATATAAGCAGAATTATGTTTTTTAAAAACTATGTTTTGGATGCTAAAATAATAAGCAGTACAGAGACAATTTAAGATTTTGTCATTTCTGTGTGATATTGGAAATATGAGCAGACATTTATGAGAAGAGTTGCAGAAATGCTATTTTTGAATAATATAAATGATGCGACAAAATTTATATGAGAAATATTTTGGGTACTTTCTACATTGTGATTAATTTAAACAGATAATTAAATCTCTCCCTTTTCCTTTACTACTCTTCATCTAGATCATGAAAAAGTTCAGTTCTATGTTTGGCATAGATGACTTCAAGGAAAATAAATTATGTTAATCAAAACAACAAAGGATCAATAAACAAATGAACATATCACAGAGATAGCGTCATTCCAAAAAGTTACAAAGATTCATCTTACTCTGTTATCTTGATTCTGTGTAACTTCTTCTCTTCATTTCTCACCTCTGGAAACTAAGCATTACCATGGACAACAAATAAAAAGTAAAACAGTGCTTTTAGCATGACTATAAGAATTCTAAAATGGCCCATAAAATCTTTATTTGGAGAAATATCTAATATCTATATATATATTTATTATTTGAATCTATATTCTTAAATAAATCGTATATTTCGTCTGAAAAAACTTTTTCCTTAGAACTTCCACTTGAAAACTTTTTTAAATATAAATTAACATTAAAAAATAAAATGTGGACCAAAATTAGATGGAAATATCTTCAGGCAGTGATTATGTCTGAGGTACACTGATTCTACAGTGCAGGTATCATTAAAATTATCATTTTTAAAATAAAAGAACTGCATCAACTGTATTGCTTTCACCATAAGATGTTATGGGTTCAGAGGACAAATGTGCAATAAAGTAGACTGCATTCACCTTCTTCAGAACTAACACTAGGTAAATATTTTTAAAACAAAATTTCCCCAATTTGCAAATATAGCCTAAATTTATGATTTTGAATTTGTTTAATTTTTACCTATATTCAAAAGACACTCAGACGTTGCTTCAAGTAAGGTCATGCTGGCCCTTACATATCACAAATTCTTACCATTTAAGGTAACCAAAATTTTTTAATAAAAATGTGTCTTTAGTTTACAGCTAGAATAGGATAATAAAAATAATCTCCTTCTTTAAGTTAAAAAAACAATTTCAATAAATTTAATCAAAGTTAAATTACTTTTAATAAGTTATTCCCCTGGTCCCCCAAAATCAACAAACCTTTCATACCATAGCAGCCTTACAAATTTTTAATTTTTTACTGGGGAAAAGTTTAAATAATGCTTTAAATGAAATTAAACTAATCTAAACACTTGATGCAATGACACCAATAGTCATTGAATATGTCTGGAGATTACCTACAAGTGATAATACAGTATATTTTGGCTTGTATTCATTATAGATGACTGTTAAGTTTTAATTTTCTCTGTTGCAATGTTTAATTGACAAAAACAAAAAAAGCACAGTAAAGGACTCGTGGCAGCAACGGGTCACAAACCCAAGATCTCTTCTTTTCTTCTTCTTTTTTTTCCCCTTTCTGTTTTGTAACCATGGTAAAACAATAGAAGTGAACTTTCCCTGAACTTTTCTCTTTAAAGACCTGGGTCCACATTGACCCAGCAGGGCAAGCTGGAACCTGATACTATCAACCCGAGGGCTGCTAAAGCAATCAGGTTCAACAACAACCATATATGTTCCCTAATGTCATTTTGCCACAAAGCCAAGGCAAAAGCAAGCTATTTCTAGTAAAGAATGTCTTTCTATTGTTTAAAAGATTAATTCAATAGTCTAAACGTGCATAAAACATGGACTAAGTGGTAGACTACAGAAATATATTATTGTTCTCTTCTAATTAAATCAATACTGTTTATTTGTAGATAAGGCCAAATCCCACAAAAAAATAAAAGCTCCTAGATGGATTATTAACGAAGAAATGATTTAAATCATTATGGAGTTAGATGATCTTATATTTAACTAACTCATTTTACCAAATTCTCATGGTAACCTGTTTTAAAAGATAATACTGTTTAAGAAGTTTTTTCATGTCCTTCTATAGATAACTAAAGGATGAAGAAAAAATTGATTAAATTCTCTAATTAAGATATTTGTTATTTCTGCAACTGCAGCATGATAAATAATGAATTAGATGGACTGTAGTAACACTATTTCCATTTTTTTCATTCAAAGAGTATTGGCATTTCTGATTTAAATCTAGTTTTTAAAAATTTATATCTTTATAACACAGCATTTTTTTAAAACAGTCACTATATCCAGAAACAAGTAAAGAGATAAATATAATTTCTAACATTCACAGATGAGAATTGTGGAAGTAGTTTAGATTCAGTCTTTTTTCAACTCCTAATGTTCAACTAAAATACCACAAAAATTTAGTAAGAATGATATAATAATAGGAGAAGTTATTCTATCATTACTTCACACCCTCTCAAAATGTCTGTATAATTAAAATAAATATGTATTTATCACATATCAACTGTTATTAATAACTTTGAAATGTTAACTGCAATGCTTAAATAGATGCTCAGTTATATTATTTCCTCCTGAATATTGTCCCCTATGGTGTCTATAGTACACGTTCACAGCAACAGTTACAATGGTTCCAATAGTAGCATTGAATCATGTAGATGAGGTCTAGGTTATGGTAACAATAGGTCGTGGCATACCAATGAGAAGAAATCAGAATTGTGCCCACATATAAGAGGAGTTCAAAAATTATTAAGTGAATGAAGAAAAAGAGAGAATTCCAGAATACCTAGGGCATTAGCCACTGTAAAAACAGTTGTCCTTAAAATGGTAATTTTCCAGAATTCTATAACAAGATAATCCTTTTTTGAAAAGTAAAACAATCTTTTTCATACTTTCACTGGTTCAAGTAAGTCAGTTATTAGTTGAGATTCACTCGTGTAGTTGTATGTGTTTAGATATAGTATTACAGACATTTTAGAGATAGCCAGACTAAATACAGACAATAAGAGATCTGTTCCAATTTATTAAATATATTTAAGATTCCTTACAAAAACACAGGTTTAATATTTTCATCTAACTCTCCTTAAACTGACTTTCCAAGTAGTAATATGAATAATATCACTACAAGTGCATGTTTAATGCTATCTTTATTTTTAAGAGGTTGATCTTCAATACTTATAACAAATATGTAGGGCATCTATAAGCGACATTAAAATTTTAAAAGTGTACTGTAAAATAGAAAGAATGGGAAGAGATAATAGAGCCAAGAAACTATTGGCCTAACTGCTGGTCTAACTTTTGAACAAGTCACAATAAAGGGTTCATTTATTTTCTTTTCTCCCAGTTTGAGCACATAGAGAGGTAAGACTGTGATTTTGGTGATGATGAAGGGAAATCTAACAAAGGCAGAGCACCTTCTGTGTACCAGGTGAATAACATAGCTCATCTCATTTAAATTCCAAGAGTCCAAGAAGGCAAATATTATTATCTTCATTTCTCAGATGAGGCAATTAGAGCAGATTGGCCCAACAGTATAACTCATCAATTTCAGACATTTTTGTCAAATCCATGTATCTCTGACTTCAAAGCCTGTGTTTACTCCATTATAACATGGTGTCTCTGAGTAACAGAGACAATAGATCACTTGGCCATGGATCAAAAGGCAGAAGCTGTCCCTCATTAGATGTGTGACCTTGGCAAGCCACTTAACCTTTTGGAACCATCTTTCCTTCTCTGACATGCTCAAGGGATGCTACAGCAGATAAAATTTAAAAATCTAAAATAAAAAAGTCAAAGAAGATAATAGTATCATAAGGTGGCTAATAAGAAAAATGTGAACAACAAGAACAAAGGAAAAAGATAACTGTATTCTATGATGTTCAAGGATACATTCTTCCAATCCAAGAATACAGTTTCTATATTTGTGCCATTATCTTCATGCATTTCTACTTCAATGTTACTATTCTTCCTCCTGCCCTGACTGATTTCATTGAGTAAAGACGTTATACAGGGATTTTAATCTTTCTCAATACCTATTTATTGGTGAATATGAAGTATATAAGTGAAGAATATTTTCCAGTGAGAAAAGGATATATGTATGTAAATATATATATATATATAAATAAAATATATACTTACATGCATATAAGTAAAAAGACAACTTTCAGTCTAGTGGGAGAGAGAATTAGTGGGCAGTAAAGAATAATTTTCTTTGGTCATTTTTTTTTTCTGAATAGGTAACAAAACTTCTAGTTCTTAGACTGAAAAGTTTGTACCCCAAAGTAATTTCTAGATCAGCTTAGAAATGAAATTGATGTCTAATTTATCAATTATTAAAACAAACTTCTGAGAAATTAGAAGTAGTGTTTTCCTTTTTCTCTTGAATTCCAAACCCATCTTTCCATTGGTGTACTGGACATCTAGACATTTCACAAGCACTTCAAGTTCAATATGTCAAAAGTTAACTTATCTTTCACCCTAAACCTACATCTCATTATCTGTTATATTCTATATATCTGAAAATAAACCACCATGCAACCAATCCCCAAATCCAAACTCAGGGGTCACCCCAAATCTTCCCTTTTCTTTAGTGTATTTTCTACTTCTCAACTCAATGGTCATTAGCTTCTATTGATCCTACCTATGATATCTCTCAACTCACTCTCTACTTTGTTCACATTGCTCCTGTCTTATCTCAGATCCTGTTCCTTCTCTTCCTGCAGTGTAGTGAACCAAGTGATCTATATAGAAAAAACATTACAGCACCTTCAGCACATTCTGTAAATCTTCCAAAGCTGCCAAATTTCTTATCATAGCATACAAGATCCTTCAAAAATCTAATGCCTCAATTCCTTTCCAGTATAATTTCTCAAAACTTTCCCACCCTCACTCTGTAATTGGTGCCTAATCATTTTCATGTATCCATGCTAATCTTTCTGCCTAGAATGCCCTTTCCTTCAATTGTCCATGGGAGAAACCCTAAACTAGTTCACATCCCTCCTTCCTTAATCTCTCCAGGTACATGTGGTTCACCAACTTCCATCCACTTCCATAATCCATGAACTATATTACAATCCTTACCACACTAATATGACAATTTATACGTCATTTCTTTCTAGGCATACAAAGCCTTTAAACACAGTAATTATGTTCTATTTATTTCTATTTCTCCAGAATTCAACACAGTCTGGTAACTAGCATAAAATTAATACTATATTTGCTGTAGAAGAAACAAAATAATGATTTTCAAAAAAAGTATATGTTGTGCATTAAATTACCAGAAAGTATTAAAATACAGGAACCACCTTTCCAAAAAATAACCTTCCTCAATAAATAGAGACAAATATAAAGTGTTAAGAAGTCACCTAAAGAGACCATTTTTAATTGAATAATCAATTACATTACATAAATCCTACAAAATTTAAAATATAAAATAAACTAAAGCAAAACAATATAGAATTTTTTGTGCTACAAAAAATTTTAGTTTAAAAATGCTGTTGAGAGTCAATCAAATAATATAAAATATGAAGTCATCATTGCCCTTTAAAATCCTTTCAACAAGAATTCCCTAATTGTACTTTCACTTTATCTCACTGTACCAGTAAGTAAATAAATTAACAAAATAGCTTTTATCACACAGAATAACCTTTTAACTGAGGGATTATCTCTGGTTTATTTTTCATTTCTTTCACTGCAGATAGCAGTTCATGCCTCATTGATTAGTTTGCTAAGGTGGTGACCAGAAATGAAAACACAGTCTCTCAGATATTGCAAGGACCTGAGTGTGTAATCACACACACACACAAAAAAAACACTATAAACGCACGCACACACACACCCATTCACTCTGTGCTTCTATTCCTGGCATTTAGTTTCCAAGAAACAAAAAGTCAAGAATTATAAATATTTCATTTGTATTAGTCCATGCTCAGATATAATTCAGATTTATTTCTCATTTACATTTTTTTGTGCTTTTTCATTAAATTGCATTTAAGTTTTTTTCAATCATAATTTGTGCATTTCATGACAACTTTCAGGGGAAGAGAAATATAAAGTCAAAAGAAAAAAATGTAGTTTTCTTCAGATTCCTTCCATTTCTGAATTCAGTGGTAGCCTATATTTTGATATATCCCATTGCATGTACATCTGCATTTGAGACTTAATATATTGATCATTAAGCATATCATTTCAAGTCAAATCTTTAGATCTAACACCTCTTTCCTTTCTTCAGCCAAAAATATCTGGAATTATTAATCTAAAAAACTTTTTAAGCAAAAAGAAATCAAGTATGACAATACATGTTAATTAAAGTAACCAGAACCAGGAGGGGCAAGCCACTCTGATCTGGTCTGCTGCTACTCAGGACTGTTGAATCCTGTGTCCTGATATTTAAAAAAATCATTGATCACCTAGCATACACCAGAAAAAAGTAAACACAGGTTTGAAGGGTTTAAAGTCTAGAACAAAAGAAAAAGAAGGATGTGATATGACCCCACATGGAAACTAACAGCTTAAATCAGAAGAGGAACCTTAAAACATTTAATGAAAGATAACCAAATAAAAGACAGATTAAACTTATTCCTTTCACTTCTGAGCTCAAAAATAAGAGGAAGAGTATTTTGGCCAAACATTAGGAAGGGCCTGTTGAGAGTTAGAGACAAAAATTATCTTCCTCTGAGATCCTCGTCTCCTCGGAGGTTAAGCAGAAGATGGACAATTTACTCAACTTATCAGGGATACTGTAAAACAGACATTGGCATTTGTTAGAGGTTTTAGCTCAGTCACTGCAGAGGCCTCTTTCTAATCTGAAATTCTATTATTCCCTTCACCAGAACACACTCTCCATCACCTACCCCATTTGGTTATGTATCCAAATATGCTGTTTCTTTTTCATTTAATTTGCTATTCCATTAATTAGGTGCTTATTTCCTTAGGTTGTTATGCTATCCTGATAACTGACTGTTCTGTCAACATTCCCAAGTACTAGCCATCCTACCCATGGCTTTTAGAAGAAAGATCATCAGGCAAGATGATTTTGAGTAATGGCTGAAGCAAGCTTTAGGAAAATTATAACTTGGCAGTCCTCATTTCTCCACTTTTAGTGGAGCTTTCTTTCTTGTTAATGCTCTTACTCCTCTCATTGATATTTATACCCATCACCTCAGCCATCCACACTTGTTAATATTTTACTTTCAACAATCAACTAAACCCTGCAAGAATTTAATTGATAATTAAGGTTGAAAGCTTAAATTATGAGTATTTGCATTTAAAAAGGGCTCCTTCTTCTATATGAATGCAACCTCTGGTGCTATTTCTTAAGAAGAAAAAGAAATGAAGCATTTGCAGACCACCTTTCACAGGTTACCTTTGACCTAATATTAGAATGGATTTGCTTCTGAAGGAACACCTCAGCTCCATGTCTTACTGTAGTGTCTCCAAGCCTCTTCTTTTGGCCTTCTGACTCTTTTACAAACTTTATACGCCAAATTCTCACCAAATGATTATATTTGAGGTGATATTACAATTTCATGCATACAAGACTCATGTAAAAATTATTGCGCTGGAGTGAAATGCATAGATTCCCTTCAGAAGTCAAAACTCCCTGATTATTTTCTGTACTGTCTTCACAGCCTTCATGCTTTGTGTATATTATGACATTATCTATATTTTCCTTTTGTGTAGGGGAGGGAGTAACATCTCTCCTCCCATCAAAAATGGATTTCAAAAGTGACCACCCCAAGTAGCCTGAATTATATTGACTGTTTCCGTCTTTATTCCTGTAGTTTTCTTTGTTGGTTATTCACTGTTGTTTATTCATTCATTCAACATTTATTAAAAGTTTATTATCTACTGGAGAAGGTTCTGGATGAAGAAAGACAAAAAATAATGAATAGACTATTAAAATGGTGCCTTTGATTAGTAGGACAAGTAAGACTTCTCTAAGAAGGTGAGGCTTGAATTTAAGAAGTTATCAGCTATCAGAAAAAAAGAAAAAAGAGTTCCAAGTGACGGATAGTGAGTGCAAAGGGCCTAATGTGGAACAACAAGCTTGTGTTCTTGATCAGGAAACCAAAGGAAAGTCAGTACGGCTGGATTTTAGCGTGTAAGAGGGAGAAAGGAAAGTGATAGAGTCTGGGAGGCTGGCAGTATAAGAAGTTTGGGTTTCTATTGACCTATCAATAATATTTATTTCTATGCTCTCTTATTAAGTCTTAAATCTCTTCCTGTGCACAGCACACTTTTCCATTCTCCAAATATGATATATTTTCTCTCAGGCAAGAGACATACCTTGCTGCCCTATTTCCAGCCATAATGTCTAGTTCAAGGCTCAGCTCATAATCATGTTTAACAAATGTGTTTGACTAAGTAAATTAAAAAGTAATATAAATGGAAACCATTCACTTAAAATTCCAAAGCACTCCACAGTGTTTAAGTTTTCAGATTCTATAAAGAATACTATCTGTATTTTAATGAAATATGAATCCTTTGCCTGCTAACTCGTCCTTAACATAAGGATTACACTGCAGCCAAAGACGCATTATACAAATGTCTATATTTAGTCTTCCTTTGTCAGAGCTTTGCTCTCCATATAAAAGATCAAGATCAACATAAAGGTAATAAAATGATACATAATAGCACACAGTTATGTTCTCTGTACTTATCAGTTCGAACTAAGACGTCTTTATCAAAAGGTTCATTTTCCTGCAGTGGTGAGTTTGTATTACGCAGGCATCCTCCACACCTGTCAGAAAGTTCCTACCCCCAAATAAATGTAACCGTTATCAGATACGGAAAAGAAAATGTAAATCTGCTTTATAAAAAATATTTCTCTTGGTGATCCACAGTTATTTTTGGTTATAAATACTGTGTGGCAAACAATAATAATATTGATTGAAAAAAATATGGAAAAGTAACCGATGGATATCTAAGAAACAAATCCAGCACTGATCCTCTACATGAAGAAAGTAAAAATCTATTTTCAAATATGCAAGTGATAAAATACGATTTCACTATAGTATAAATGTTCACATATTAGGCCTGGTGCCCCCATAATACATTTGCCTAATACCACAGTAAATTCTTTCATTGTTTTTCCCCAACTAGGATGACAACCATCTAACCTACATAATATTAAGCAGACATTTAGTTCCACTGATGTGAACAGCCAAGAGATTAATGCTGACAGAGCTAAATTACACAAGAGTCAGGAAATGTGATCCAACAATACAATTATAATTATCACTCGGGGAGGTAAAAGATGAACATATTTTCATCTTCTAAGGGCTCTGGATTAAAGGGCCAAACACTTAAATGCCACTTTTACTCATTTGGTAACTAGGGGTATTCCAAATTCTGTAATTATATGACTTCGCATACGTTAAAAGCATGGTGGCATTAGAGGCTTCTGATAGCAATGTTACAATTAAGGGTCAATGTCTATTTTTCATTTTCAGTCACTGTTTCAGAAGAACTAAAATAATCACTGAGTCATATGAAGATTAAAAAAGAACTAGTTCTTATTATCTCCCAATTTTCTTTCACTAAATTTGCAGTGCAATTATTTTTTAAGTTAGATTGTTGTTTATTTTGTGATATCATAAAATAATTCAGAAATTCCAATAGCATTTTTTCTTCCCCAAAATCTTGTTGGAAAAAATATATCCATTTTAAAAGCAGGATTTTAGATGAAAGTTCTTCACAATATACTAAGTATTTTACTTCTTCAGAGTTGTAATATAGACGCTTAAAGTTATGAATATATACCTAAATGCTTTCATAATCCCTTTAAATAGTGCAGCTATTATAATGATATTTATTATTGGGATAAAATTAGAAAAATATGCTCTTAGGCAATTATAAGTCTATACCTATAAGTTATTTTTAGCCCAGTATATTAGTCATTATTCTGAATAATTTATAAATTAGAAAGGAATATTCCTTAGGAGTATGCAATCAGCATATGCCATTTGCTGTAAATGAGTTTCTATATTATATATGGGTAACACAGTTAGGATGAAATTGAGGAAAATGTCTTCCCTTTGACTTTTCTTAGTGACATGCTAGATGATTTTAAGAAGCTCAATGCAGTTTGTTTTCATCATACTAAATACCCCCACCTGGAAGCTTGTTGATTGAGCCTACCAATGAATGCAGATTTCCTATGAGATTTTATATCTTTGGATACATATATAGAATTGCTTGTTTTCTTTACATAAAAAGATAATTCATAAAACAACATTCCCTTTAAATGATTAAGAGATAGAGTCCCTTATATATGAAATTCCAGTGGTTTCCCAATAGCAGCCTCTTGTGACTGAATCATACTGAACATCAAAGAAATTCTTTATTCAATAATTTTCTTGATAAGAAATGGGTCAAAATTTGGTTGAAAATTGGAAGAGGAGTATTCCTAGATAATAATATATGAAAAATATTAGTGAGCATGGCTTATATCAATGTAGAAATTTTTATTTTTTCAAAATGATCCCAAAGCAGATATACATTATGTTTTCATTCATTATTTCGCCTCCCTAGAAACAATCATTCTAAATACACCAATGAAGAACCAAAAGGCCAGTCACACAACACGACTCAGTTTTACAAGATGAGGAAAGGGGTTTGGATTTTGCGTCAGGAGTTACAGGTTTCAGCTTTTGCTCAATAGTATAGTCTGAAAGTTTCTGGGCTCAGTGTCTACATCCATACAAAGGGGTTTAAATACACCATTCCTGGTTTTCTCCAAGTGACTAGGATGAATTTGAGGGTGTGGGCAGAGAAGAGTAGGAGGGTTCTGACCGCCCCTCCCTCAATACTTGGGAACTGGGGATATGGAAGGAATAACTCTTATCTGGAGATTTTGTGAAGGACTGACACAGTACCATCTAAACACTCCTGTAAATAGGAAGAGCAGAATGTGTAAGGAGTTCCTATTAATCTTTTTCCATGGATTATGTTATAAAACTCAGAGAAGAGCTATTCATTTACCTCCCCTAAATAAAATAAAAGCTACTAAAATGTGTCTTAGTAAACTTGGTACCTCAAATATTTGCTGTCACGTTTTAAGATATTTTGTCAGTTCAGATAGCACAGATAAATAGGTATCTGAACAGTAATGCTGAAGAGGTCTTTTGATGTTGACTTGCATTTGACACAATAACTAAACTTGGTTGTAATCATTACTGAAGAGGAAATTCCAATATTGATTGCTCTTTTTAAAATATGACAGATAGACTCTGTTTTTAGTAAGGGGTATTTGTTTAAAATTTATTTTCTAACCCCACATCAGTCCTCCTCTTTTACTTAACAATTTAAATGACAGATTATTATTTTGCATTTTTGCTTTCACTTGCTTTTCAGAATATTTTGATGAGTAACAACAACTCTTACATTAGACTGAAAAGTTCTTTCAGTATTGCAAAGAGTTTGCAGGCATTCTCTCAGGCCTAAGATAAGCAGAAATATAAATTCCTGTCTAATGGGAACTATTTCAAACATTTTAATTTTCAAAGTAAAGGCACCAAATGTAAAAAGATTTATATCATCAAAAACTTCTAAGGGTTTTGTGATTGTATTTACCCTGTTTAGCTCAAGTGAAAAGTAATTTGAAAACCTCCTCCAAAAATGTATTGAAAACAGTTTTCTATAATTGGACAATTCCATCTGGTGATCCTCAACTATGCAAAACTTTCTGCTAAATGATCTTTTTATGTATGAACCAATATAATTGCATTTACAATGATTAAAACTAATATATTCAATGCATGTCTATTTAAATCCTAAATTACTCCAACTGACCAACACAAAATCTTGAAATCATCAAAATTTAAATAAAACCTGCTCTGTAACTTGTTGTGCAAAATAAGTTGGAAGCACTCTTGAAATGCTGTGCTGATATCATATACTTTCTTTTCTAATTTTTCTTATTTTTACAAACAGCAAAGTAGATAAATTATTTCAAAATCAATGAATAAAATATTAATTACTTAAACCTAACAATATATAAGAAACATATCTTAGTTTTAAGAACAAATGAAACAAACTAGCTACATTATGTCTAGAGTTATAAAAAGATTAAAAATTCTAACGGGACTGCAACCAAAATTCTTTATGATTTATGGACATTTTAATTTTTAAAAGAAATTTCCAATTAGCTCCAATAAAGTCCACATTAGAGGAATAAAAATCTTCAAATATTTGACAGTCTAAAGCACTCATATCATAAATTTTTCTTCATGAATGAATCTTTATGTTATAATAAAGATTAATCACAGTTAACTATAACTTCTGGATTATACAGGAGCAATTCTCTCCGACAATCCCAACTACAAAGGCAAACCTTCTAAACAAGGGATATTACAATTGGCAAAGAATGCTATCACTGACAAAAATATATGCAGTCTATGTGTGGATTACAACATCTCTCTTAGTCAAATTGAACCTATAAAAAGTATTTAAAGACAAAAATTTTGAAAATAACTGCTTTGGAAATGAAATTAGTATAATCAAAAAAGCTTGAAGATTTTCCAGCAGAACAAGTCTCATCAAAACCATAACAAGAGGGTTATCTCCAAAAACCATGTTTGTACAAAGGCATCCTCATTGCAACAGCTTTAATTATTTTAACTGATGTAGCCTTTAAGAAAATGAAGCAACAGTCAGTTGAGTTTCAAAAGAGAAGATGAAAGAGAGAGAGAATAAATGTGAATTGACTCGAATACAAAATTCGAGTTTTAAAACTCAACTTAGAAACCCTGAGTTGATTCAAGTGTTAGTTTGCCCCTTCTTTGAATCCACGGTGCCCTCTTAATTTTATATATTAAAGTAAAACACCTTTGCTTATTAACTCTTAGTAAAGGAGTGCCACAATCACAGTATAGTTGATCCAATTGTATAAATATAAACTATATAATACATATTATAAATATATATAAAATGGCAGATTGAAATAAAAACAAAACATCCAAATTTAGTAATATGTGACTGTTTGCAACTCTATATTTACATTAAATTACATACACAAGATATAACCTTATGGCAAATTTATAGTCAGTTAAATCTTCCTTTTTTCTAAGGTATACTTTTTTGGTGAGGAAGGTTAGCCCTGAGCTAACATCTGTTGCCAATCTTCCTTTTTTTTTTTTTCTCCCCAAAGGCCCAGTACATAGTTGTATATCCTGGCTCTAAGTCCCTCTAGATATTCTATGTGGGATGCTGCCACAGCATGGCTTGATGAGTGGCATGTAGGTCCACGCCCAGGATCCAAACTGGTGAACCCTGGGCCACTGAAGTGGAGCACGCAAACTTAACCACTGTGCCACCAGGCTAGCCCAAAGTGAGTTAAATTTTGATGTTTTCTAGACTATTTTAAAATATTCGTTTTCTCTAGAACTATTTTGCCACCTTATTTGCACATATAAATTTGACTTTGTTCAATAGATGTTCATTGCAAAAATAGGTTAAGATAGAGTTGATAATTTATATCTATTAAAGAAATGAGTTCCTTAATTCATCACAATATTTAAGATGGCAATGGTCATTGAAAATAAAACAAAAATGTAGGATATTCTGCTTGGATATTGCTCTGAAAATAAATAATATAATAGTTCTGCCCTTATCCATCTTTTCACTTTCTGTGGTTTTGGTTACCTGTGGTCAACCATGGTTCCAAAAATATTAAATGGAAAATTCCAGAAATAAACAATTTGTAAGTTTTAAATTGCACGCTGTTTTGAGTAACATGATGAAATCTTGCGCCATCCCACTCCATCCCACCTTGGACGTGAATCATCCCTTTGTCGAGTGTATCCAAGCTGTATAGGCTCCCACCTATTAGTCACTTAGTAGCCATCTGGGTTATCAGATCAACTGTTGCAGTATCACAGTGCTTGTGTTCAAGTATCCTTTATTTTACTTAATATAGGCCTCAAAGTGCAAGAGTAGCAATGCTGGCAATTCAGATATGCCATAAAGTGCCTTCTTTAAGTGAAAAGGTGAAAGTTCTCAACTTTGTAAGGAAAGGAAAAATGGTATGCTGAGGTCACTAAGATCTAAAGTAACTTTTATAACAGGATATTGTTATAATCATTCTACTTTATTTGTTATTGTTGTTAATCTCTTGCTGTGCCCGATTTATAAATTAAACTGTATCATAGGTAGGTACGTATAGGAAAAAACATAGTATTTTTGGGTTTGGTACTATCTAAAGTTTCACTCATCCACTGGGGGTTTTGGAATGTATTCTCCATGGATAAAGGGGGAATAATATACTGTATTTAGAAAGAAATTATTAATGAAAGATTTAAGGAAAGCATGTTTACACATGATTGATCCTTTAGAAACTTACATGGTTTATAGGGCACTGGATTACCTTTTTGTCTGGTTTTACATAGATATACTTTGCTCCATTAAGTTAAGTATTTGCTATTATGATTCGCATTATGCTAGTTTATCTTATTGGATAATGAATCCCTTTGACAGCCTGTTGAAGGTTACATACCCATCTAGTCAGTAAAATGATCATATACCCAAAATCATGCAGCCAATTTCAAGGGCTTCCCCGATACCCCTACTTCAGAACCTCAGTTGCAGCCCAGGGCTCTGACTGCCATGTTTAAACCTCTATTCTTCTCAACACATTCCACCTCTGTACATCTACGCAGATCTTAGGTGAATAAACTGCATTTTTCCCCAGCTTTATTGACATATAACATTGTATAAGTTTGAGGTGTACAATTTAATGATATGATATATATTGAGAAATGATTACCACAATAAGGTTAGTTAACACATCCATCACCTGACATAGTTACCTTTGCATGTGTGTGTGTGTGTGTGTGTGCGTGTGCGTGTGCGCGTGTGTGTGTGTGTGTAATGAGATCATTTAGGACTCACTCTCTCATCAATTTTCAGGCAATAGAATATTGCTAGATCTAGTAGATCCTAGAGTTTATTCATCTTATAACTGGAAGTTTAATAAACTGAATTCTGAAGCTCTATACATTTGTTTCATTTAATAGAAAAAAATACATGCATTTTTTTCTACTTATATTCACATAGAGACTTGTAGCTTTCTTGAGAGAAAATCTAAAATAATACTTTTATGTCTGAGATTTAAACATTGATTTAGTTGGAACAACTGATGAATATAAAATGTAAACTCAGTGTGATTTAACAAGAAAATACTTCACATAGAAAAAATAAAAGCTTGGATTTCTAAACACCAAATCATATGTGTATTTTAATTTAACTAAATGGCAACTTCTAATTTAAAAAGTAGATGCCTAACAGGAGTGTAAAATGGTATTTGTCATCTTATATACAGTCAATGAAAAACACCTATATTTAAGTTCAAGATATTAAAGTGAATTAAGGAAGTAACTATTCCACAAGAGAATACATCATTTCAGTCTAATTTTAGTATATAATTCTCCTTATTAAATATCATGTATGAAACGGTCTTATTTATCATCTTATCTCATTAGATATTGTCTAGAGAGGCAATTTTGAAAAAGAAAAAATGGTTAGGAAGACTTTATTTTAGTCAAATTAGATTTGATACTTGAAATGTTTACCTATTTAATATGCAATCTTTTATTAAACAACTCTTCAGCTATAGCGTATTTTTTGGTAAAGTTTTAATAACTTTCTTGTAATTAAAAATAGCATATGATATCAGAGACCAACAGTAATTAAAAGTAATCAAATTTAGTGAAATGTGTACAAAATAAAGAGATCTGTCCATATTTTGTTAAGAAGTTATCAGTTGATCTGTTTTCTCCGTAAAATGAAATAATGCTTATTACTAAAATATAGGCCAAGTTCTTTGCCTCGTTTTCTGCTTTTGTAAAATGTATTGCTTGAGAAACAAGTCTTCAAAAAACAAGGCCTAAAAAAATCTACTACTCAGGGTGCCTTTGAGGATATTTAATTAAAATCTAATCCTGCATTCATTAAGGCTCCCATAAATTAAGCTGTCATTCATAAGATTTATGGATTCTCATTTGCATATTGCATACAATTCATCAATTACTCAAGTATGAAAGGAGCACATTTCCCTTGGAGCTGCCTGCTACCCTGCCAACATTTGAAATGAGGGAAAGAGCAAGACTGTCAGGCATTCACACAAACTTTCTTCCAAATGTCTGCTCCTTGATTAATCTAATTTTCTAGATATTCCCTACAAGATATACCAACAGCCCTGGTGCATATTTCTATTATTTCTCCTGTCTTCATCACCAAAATCTTCTAGTCTTTGAATACTTCTTCATGTCTGAGTGATTATTATTTGTTTGCTAATGATATGGCATTGATGATTTCTTTTTATTAAAATGCCTTTGAAGCATATAAGCAAAATATGAAGAGGTGGGCCATACGTTTGTTGATTTTAACATTAATATTTAACTATCAATGATTAGCCTATTTCATGTGTAATAAAAAAAAGAAATGAGGAAATGAAAAGGCAAAAGAGTATTGCTCTGTAATGTAGTCAGCATAAAACTCTAGATTTCAGAGAATCTTAGCATTTCAGAAGAATCTAAAACAAGGCTACATAGTTAATCATTGATTCTATTAAGATAAAAACAGAATTCACTCAATCAGCCATAGGTTTAAGCTACTGCACTTTTTACTGTTCTAAGGAAGGTAGTAACCCAGATTAGTTTGTTTTCATTGTGCATAAAGCATACTGTGTTAATTCACTTGTCTTCTCAAGGGAGTAGATCTTAATTTCAGTGGCACAACTTGGAAGTAACAGCCACTTTCAGAGCATACTCTGGAAATCTTCCAACAGGCATGTGATCAGGTGTGGAATTTAATGCAAAACACTCCTCATGTCCAGCACTTCTACAATTAAAATATATGAATGTATCAGCACTCTCAAAAATTACTGCTCCTGAAAATATACTGTCTCTTTTATGTCAATTAAATGAAAAAACAGGAAGAAGTGTCTTTCATAAAGCATGAGTCTTCCATCGAGCGCATATACTCCAGTACAAACAGAAAGCATTCGATTCAATTTCAATATTTAGAAACTTTTATTTGGTAACATGACGATTTTATCTTACTGTGTAATACTGGACAAAACTATGATCATATCCATTTGGAAATGCTCACCTACTTAGAATCCAAAATTAGAAATCCCCAAATTAAAACCTAAACATCTCAGGTTAAGTGTTAAATTAGGAGGAGAGACACGTTTAGGTTGATGTTGTTAGCAAACAGTCTAAAGAAATGAGTAAATGACTTTACGGACTATACCAGCATAATCATAAATATTTTCACTTTATGAAAGCTGTGCTTCAGTTGAGGAAAAAAACATACTCAGCAATAAAAATAATTGTCACTAACCCCTTACAAATACATTTAACATGGGAGAAATAAATGCCTTTATAAATTTAATCAGAAAGATGAAATCATTAGCATGCTCAATTTATAAAATGACTTTCAAAACTGAAAGCAAACAACAGACCAGCTCAAGCTTTTTATTCATTCAAGTTGGATGGTTCACCCTAATTTTCAGAGATCCACGCCGGAGAATCTCCTGAATGTATTGTCCGCCTTGTAACTCTTGCATTCTCTACAGTTCAGTTTTCTCAGCAGGAGCTGTCTACTTTATTCTATCCAAGTAATGTGTAATAGAGAAAGAATTGTCCCACTCTATAATAATAAAGCTTATTTTATTTCTTCAATACAAACCACCTGTTCAGGTTTTGTTTTATTACTGAGATTTTTTTCACTATATAAATTAAATATGATAATTAGCTACCTTACTCAATTTAAGATAATGTGAATGAAAATCATATGGAAGCTTTTATTTTCTCTTTTTAATGTGTCCTATAAAATAATTCACCTCAGATTAATGAAGGGATTCCAAGTAAGAGAACACAAAATATCTAAGAGTGATGGGCAAGAAGGGGAAGAGATGAGATCACTTATGGCACTTCACTTAAATTGGAGATTTTGCATTAAACATTTGTATAGGGGGAGGAAAATTGTTTTATGTCCCAGAGTGCAAATTTGGTTAGAATAAATTATCCCCAAAATGAATGTGCTTTTGTTATTTTTCATACCCATGTTTTGATTAATAATCAGGTCTGAACTGGCATTTCTGAACCTAACCCCACACTCTAGGCCACACATATGACAGAAAATACTGATAAATTAGAATGCCAAGAGGAACAGAAAAAATATAGGTTGTGTAAAATTTCATTTCAAGCATATAATTTTAAGAGAGAATTATTTTAAAGTCACACACAAGACTGATTTAAATAAGAGGACAATGCTCCTTTCTAGGAAAGTTAAACATATTTTCAGGAAAGAAAGCATCAACATGGCAATGACCTTGACAAGAATCTTAGGTGATCATGGTCCATCACTAGTGATCAGGACTGATATCCATCAAATGAAGATATCGGAAAATGATTACCATGGGAGCACACTGCTATTTATATTACATCTCTTAATATTATTTAAATATTACTCAGGACTTATGAAATCAATAGAAAACAATAACAAAACACAGTGAGAGACCTGGGAACAACAGAACAAAACTTTACCACCAGTTGACAATAAAATAGGCATGTTCAAATTCAACAGTTAACGTATTTATGTAAGGTGATGAGGTTTGCAGTCTCTCTAGAAGAACATTAGGTAATTAGTAATATTCAACATACAACAAAAATTATAGAACTTCCTAAAATTGTTTACCACAGGGTTTAAAGCAGACTAAAGCTGATGGGTATCCAGGTTGCAGAAATATACACTACTAATTCTACCTTCATGTAAAAATGCATTTAGCAGTGTATCCTAAATATAATAATATGGAAAAGCATTTTATAGCAGATCCTCTCAAAAATTGTCTTACCAAGTTATTCTGGATATGTGCACTACTTCTATAAAAGAATGTATAAGATCAAAGATATTTCCTTATGGTACAATGAGAGTTGATTAGCTTTACTAATTTTATAATAAGAAAAATAAAGCATCTAAAAGCTTAGAAAATTTCCAAGAAAGGGCACGAGGCATCACCTGGGGCTACCAGGCTATTCTATTCTGTACAAACGTGTTCTTCAAAAGGAATCAAGTATTGAAGCTACTTACACATTTTTTCCCTAGGTTGAAAGCTAAGTACGTAGAAGGAATAATAAGTTGTGTAAACTACATGTTTTCGATCACATGAAAAATAAGTCCCCTAATTCTGAATATATTTGTAATAAGCATAGGGGTTGTGCATGAAAAGTCAAAAAATCCATTCAATCAAGAAATGGTTACTTCTTTTGCACAATGTTACGTAATTTAAATTTGTTCCCTTATATATTAAGTCTGTGTATATATATTCTACATTTTTATGTATGTTTAGAAGGGTTATAGAATAACCGTCTTAGCTAATTCTCATGGTTGACACATTAACACTCATATAATAGAGTAGACTCTGCTATCAGAATCACTTGGGTTTAAAATATTGGGAAGTTATGAGAAGAGATGCTCAATCCAACTGCATACCTTTTGTAAGAAACTCAGCCTTGAATTTCCCAAAATTACTTCTCTACAAAGAGAAAAATGCACGGCTTACATTTTTCAGAAGTTATTGCAAAGATCAAATAGAGTAATTAATTTTAGCTCTTATGATTCCAAGGTTCTTCTGAGACAATTTTAGTACTCTCTTCCTTCTCATGCAGCCTCCCTAAACTATTAACTCATAATTGAGCTTGTAGTCAACTACAATCTCCAAATAATTTTCACACATAATATTGCTAAACAAATCATTTTGAACTCTTTCAATGCAAGATCTTACATTCACCTCTATGAAAGTATTATGTTTCCTATATTTGATCTATTACTCCAGTCTGCCAAGATTTTGGGGATCTTGATTCCAACAGTATTTATAGTTTCATCCAGGCTCAAGAATATAAAAGACCACTTCTTTCCCTGTACCTTAAATTTTCCATGAAATCTATCAGCTCTACTTCAAAGGTTCTATCCAATCTATCCCTCCCCTTCATTATCTCTTCTACTGCCCTGGTTCAACCTTTAGCTTAATTATCTCTCTTCTTTGCTTAAAAAGCCATCAATTGGCTCCCTATTCCTAGAGCAGAGGTCAGCAAATCACACTCTGCAGGTCAATTTTGTCTACCTGTTTTTATAAATGCCATTGTATTGGAACACAGCCATGCTCATTTGTTTCCGTGTTGTCTATGGCTGCTTTTATACTCAATGGCAAAGTTGAATAGCTGCAACAGAGACCATATGGCTCATAAAGCCTATAATATTCACTCTGTGGGCCTTTCCAGAAACACTTTACCAAGCATTCTTCTACAGGGTATTTCCAAACCCCTTAGACGCTAGACTTTCTATGGTCTGATCTCAAACTCCCATTGTACCATCTTTTTTATCAATTCTTTCTCTTTGTTCCCATTGACCTTACCCACATGTATGTATTTATTCACATCATTTCACTAAGTGGAACTCCTTCCTCGTATCACTACCAAAATAAATTAAAACTTTATAAATAAATATTATTTATATATAATACTATTATATCAATATATTATTATATTTATAATAAATGTAATTATAGATATAAAATAAATTATATATAAACATATATAATATATAATAATTTATATATAAATTATATACCAAGGTTCTTTAAAAAGAAATGACATTCAGATGTAGTAAGTGAAAAACAATATATCATATGTGCCTATGTTTTATTTTATTTTAGATTACTACTGCTATTTGATATTTTTATTCTCTGAACCCACTTTAATAATGTTAATACGGTACTAGTGCATATTGAGTTTTGAAACTATTTTTTCACCACAAAGTCATTTAGACAGCACTAGGGAGAAGAGTTCCTTAAATATATAAACATTACCAAATAGTCACCCAGACTATCCCAATACTTCCTAGAAGTAAGCTAGTCACTTTGCAGTTTTATATCATAGAGTGGCATTTTATTAATGGCAGCATCTTATAAAATTATTCATTTGTCATCATAAAGAATTAATATTACCCTCTTAAAATAAATATTTTATATATAATCTGAGCCTATAAAAATTCTTTCCTGTAAGTTAACCAAAGCACACCTATTAAAATTTGTTCGAGAAAAAGTAACACTTTGGGGCCGGCCCCATAGCCTAGTGATTAAGTTTGGTGCACTCCACTTTGCTGGCCTGGGTTCCATTTCAGGGCACAGACCTACACCACTCGTCGATGGCCATGCTGGGGAGGTGACCCACATACAAAATAGAGGAAGACTGGCACAGATGTTAGCTCAGGGCGAATTTTCCTCAAGCAAAAAGAGGAAGATTGGCAACAGATGTTAGCTCAGGGTGAATCTTCATCAGAAATACATAAATAAATAAATAAAATAGCCTTGAATATATATCCCTTCTTACGTGTTACAGGCATTGCTCAGATGGGATCCAGTGGTGTTAAAGAGTTAACGTTTGTTTCCAAACAGTTCCCTTATTCTCTAAGTAATCTAGACCCTGAGAGAAAAAGTTCAACTATTTTTACTTCCATGGAGTAAGACTTTTCAAAGTTTTACCTCTTTTTATTATAATACAGCTGATCTTTTTTCTTTTCATAACACAACAAAATAGAAATTTATGTTAGATAATGACAAGGATTTGAGCCAGATTGTGGCTGTATGTGAAATTAAAGGCATCCTGCATGCCATTTTTGGCAGCTGCAAATGATTGCTGGTTATTTCACATCTTACTTTTTATTAAAAGGTCATATAAAATACTTTAAAAAATCTATCTTCATGGTACTAGCCACCAGAAAGCACTGAGCTGCATCAATAGAGCAAGGAAAATGTCAGTGGAGTGGTATTTATGTATGCATGTATTTTCTGGACATCAACCTCAAGCATCAGTAGAGAGTCTTAGAAAAACAGAGGCTAAGCGAATAGCGGAGGGCTGGCCCAGTGGCGCAGCAGTTAAGTTCGCATGTTCTGCTTTGGCAGCCCGGGGTTCACCAGTTCAGATCCCAGGTGCAGACCTACACACCACTTGTCAAGCCATGCTGTGACAGATGTCCCACATATAAAGTAGAGGAAGATGGGCACAGATGATAGCTCAGGGCCAGTCTTCCTCAGCAAAAGAGAGGAGGATTGGTGGCAGATGTTAGCTTAGGGCTAATCGTCCTTAAAAAAAAAAAAAAAAAAAGAGCGAGAGAGAGAGAGAGAGAATAGCTATGGCTGTTTCCAGTGACCAAATAATAATAAATATTGAAAATAAAGCTTACAGGAAGAGGAAAAATATTGCATAGGCTCTTTTTCACTTGCCTTAGAACAGATGATCACTATGACCAATTACAAATAAGATTCATTCAAACTTTATTGAGTACTTACTAAAATACATGGCAATATTCACCCACTGAGGTACAAAAGTATAATGACAAAGGCCTTGAATATGGAGGAAATTTTATTGATGAAACCAGTAAGATACATGGAAAAGTATAGTAAGAATTTAAGAAAAAAGTTAATCATATTTAATCAAACATCATAATGAGAGATGTAGACTGAAAAAAATAGATGAACATAGAACCTCATGATTGCAGAAAAACAAGTGGAATAAGGGCTGGTCCATTTGCAAAGGTCAGAGAACAGAAGAGAAGAAGAGCATTCTAACACATTCAAAGCGCATTGCTACTTTTTGTAAGAAGGATGGAGTCAAATCAATAATAATGCTTAGTCTTTTTCAATAGTTAGCCTAAAGTATACATAGAATAGATATCATAATGATAGGATTAGATCAGTGACAGTATGTTTTCTTAATAGATCTAATGTATATGAGTACATTCATTCATTTAATAAATACTTACTGAACTTTTATAATACATGATGTATTACACCATATATGCTCTGTGGTACACAAAATTGAATCAGACATCAGTCTTGTTTTCTTTGTGTGTATGTGAGAAATAGTGGCCCTGAGCTAACATCTGTTGCCAATCTTCCTCTTTTTGCTTGAGGAAGATTGTCCCTGATTTAACATGTCTGCCAACGTTCCTCTGTTTTGTGTGTCAGATGCTGCCACAGCATGGCTTGATAAAATGTGTGTAGGTCCACACCTGGGATCTAAACCTATGAACCCCTAGTCCCCTGAAGCAGAGTGCACGAACTTAACCACTATGCCACCAGGCCGGTCCCAGGGTCCTGTTTTCTTAAGAGAGTTAAGTAGAATATAAAGCGTGTTTATAGACAACTAAAACACCATATACAATGTAATAAAGGACATTTTTAAAAGTTGAAGAGAAAGGCTGTGGAGAAGAACGAACTACAGGTGGTGTGAAACCTCAAAGTATTCTTGAAAGAGGTGGCATTTGAGAGTCCTCTGGAACAGAAGGAGGACTTGGAACTGGAGACGATGGCAGAGAGGAGTTGGGCAGAGGAGGTGCATTCCTGGCAGAGGGACCAACAACAGCAAAGGCAGAGAAGCCACAGAATATGGAATATTTACGAACAAAAAGTAGTTTAGGCTAGTGAAGATATCATTTAAACTGGAGAAGTAAGAGATAAATCTAGAAGTAGCTTGAAAAGAATTCATAAAAAGTTTTAAAGAAAAGAAAATAGAATGATCTTTATTTTTATAACTAATCAGTAACTATTAAAGGATTTTTTTTGGTGCATTTCCTTTGCCATTTTAGTTTGTTTTCAAACATAAATGGAGAGACTGGCACAAGGACATCATTTAGAAGATTTCATTTGCCCTGAAATCTATCATCTCCCAAACTATATTGGTAATATTATAGGGTAGAGACAATAGGAGTGGTGGAGTTGGGAGAATATGAGGCATAGAGGTAGAGAGGTTATAATCAACAAAGCTTAATAGTTTATGAAATGTAGTGGCCAAATGAAAGAAGGCTCTTTATTAATAACAACTGAAAATATTAGAGCCTGGTGCCTGAAATAAAAATGATCCTGCTGGAAACAGAAGGGTGAGTAAAGATGAAACATAAATTTTGAATATATTTTGGTGGTGGTAGAATTTATGTATGATAGTCATCAAGTAACTGGACACGTACTACTAGTGCTCAGGAGAGAGAGGGAATTATATTTGGAAGTCATCTGCACAGAGATAATAATTCAAATGATAAATTATTTGATACTGTAATTCTTGATTATTCCAACATACTTGCTGGGGTTGATATATTTCATCAATAAGAGTCGTTCACCATGGAAGTGATTCTCCAATGAGGAGTACCACTCTACCAACAGGGAGACACAAATCCTGAACTTGAGACATAGGTCAAAAAGGGTGTTAGGGCAGGGTGAATGAGGTGAGAAAGGAGTTTTGCCCCACACTCCCTCCAATTTTAACAGTCTGATAAAAGTACTATCAATGGGTCCTTAGCGAAAAAATTACATTTACCATATTAGTTGAGGGATAAAATTCAGGGAAAATGGGATCAGAATGATAGGATGGAAACCAGTATGATAAAAATTTAAAAAGAAAACTGTCAAATGCTGGAGAAAAAAACCTGAAAGGTTAAGAGCTAAAGAACAGAGACAATCTGGCAACTAGAAGGTTGCTGGTTACTTTCAAGGGAAGTTGAGAAATTTCAGCAGAATTTTTGTGGAAGGCAACATACAAGAAGTTGTAGAGTACTTTAGAGATGGAAGAGATGGGTGAATCAGTGACTGTTACAAGAAATTGGTCAATGAAAAGGAGTGATGAAATCATCATGGCTTGAGGCATTAACAGTATTTAAAGAAGATGAACATGCATTTAGAACAGCATTGTCCAATAGAAATGTAATGCAAACCCCATAGGAAATTTTACATTTTTAGTAATCATCTTAAAAATTTTGAAATTAAATCAATAGCCTATTTTACTTACCTCAATATATCCAAGTTATTCTCTTTCAACATATAACTACTATGAAAATTATTGAGATATTTGACATTCTTTTTTCCTGTTTCTACATTTGGTTTGTATTCCACACTTACAGCATACCTCAATCTGAACTACTGACATTGCAAGTGCTCAAGAGCCACGGAGGGTTGTTGCCACTGTGCTGAGCAGGACTGCTCTAGAAATAGAGAGCTACAAGCCAGAAATGGCTTTAGAACTTGTCACTTGACTGCTGAGTTTGGTTAGCTGGCCAGTAAGAACTATTATGCGTGTATTTATTTTCTCTCTCTCTCTTTTTTTGGTCATTAAATACAAAAAGAGACACTATGAGGGTGTTTGAATTGGGAATCACAGAATACTATTTTAATTTCTCTTTGTAACTGAGCAATAATAATTATTTGACATGCAAACTTAAACTAAGACATTTTGAAGCTAATCACATGAGCTTTTAAAGATACAGTCTAAAAGTCAGAGGTGGGAAATACTTCCAGGATTCCTGAAGTAAAAGACACATTATAAACATGGGTAAAATTGGTTCGAGAATTTCAAAACCATTCCTCATGAAATCATAATTATATCAACTTGTACAAATAAAAGGTCAAGAACTTTCTAAATAATTGCATCCAGACATTGTCTCATTAACCAGAATCCCACACACAAAGTAATTCAACATCTATTGGGTTTATCCTTTGCTCACTCTATTTTCTCAAGACTGATGAAGACAGCCAAATCACACATCTGGCATATCTTCTTCAAGTCATTTTTTGCTACTACATCAAACAAGATGAAGTCCAAATACTACACTCTTTTACCAATCAATCCAACAGGAATTCACTGTAAAACAAAACAAAACTACGTTATTTTAAGAATGTTTTCCTTGAACAAGTATTTTTCTTTACAAAGTGTGTCCCTCATTTTTATTAGCATTTGAAACCAATCAATAATACAGAATATCAAATGAAAAACAAGATACTAAGAATGTAGATACTGTTTTAAATTAAAAAATCCCATAAAAAGCAAACTTCAGCCTACTTTTTAAAAGATCTCTCAGTAAAATTCTGATTTATTTATATTCACATAAGTATGCTTAAAAGAAAAACTGTGTTTATGCTAAAATAATTCAAATTGATAGACCAACTCTTAGAGTCAGATGACGCAGATCTAAGATAGCATCAACAATGTAGCCAAATGAGATATAATTGTATGTGCTACTGCCTTATAAATATATATATATATATATATGTTATCTCCCAGCAGTCACTCCTCAGAATGTAATAATTCCAAAGTGAAAAATTACTAGAATTACTTTATATTGATATTATCACATGACAATACTATGTATAATGTGTGGTCATTTTTCACACTAAAAAACATAAATTAAAACTGATTTGAATATTCTATTCAATATTTTCAAAATTATTTAAAAGTAAAAGCCATTGCTACCTGACATTTGTCCTTTATACTTAAATGAAATATAAATATACTTATTATTTCATATGACTAAAGATGACATGAAATGGCCCACATGAGCACAGTGGTAATATATTCTCAAGATAAAACATTAGTGGGGATTTGTTTTCTTAACCAAAAGCTTATACTATGATAATTTGGAGGAGAAATGGAATCTATCCCTTCTTTCTTCTTCTTCTTCTTTTCCTTTTGGTAAGGAAGATTGGCCCTGAGCAAACATTGGTTGTCAATCTTCCTCTTTTTGCTTGAGGAAGGTTGCCCCTGAGTTATCATCTATGCCAATCTTCCTTTATTTTGTATGTAGGATGCTGTCACAGCACGGCTTGGTGAACGGCATGCCGGTCTGTGCCCAGGATACAAACCCATGAATCCTGGGCCCCCAAAGCAGGGAGAGCAAACTTAACCACTGTGCCATCAGGATGGCTCCCTATCCCTTCCTTCTTAACATGAGTGCTGTTATTATTTCATTTTCTTGTAGAGTTGACTCACTATGTATATGCTATCTTGCAACCTAAGTTCAAACAGGTTCCTTGAAATAATGCCTGTGGCACATCTGACACACCCTTCAACTGCACAGAGTACGAAGCACATGGAAGACATTCAATAATTGATTTTTGTTTTTATTATCAGAAGGAGAAAAGAAAGGCAAAATGCCCACAAGGAAGTGCCTATCAGATGATGCTAAGAACAAACTGTCATAAAAAACATTGATCAAACAAGGACTTTGTTCATCTGATTCTTTTTCTATGAATGGACTTCAATTCTAATAATGTGTATTATCATTAGGGGGAAATTAAAATGAAAAAAATTGGGACATTTTATTAGGAGAAAATCCCACAATTTACTTGTTTATTTTATTTAATATTGTATTTTCATTTTTCCATTGAAGATAAAAAATATTTAAAAAATTCCTTCAAAATGCTTGATAAAATTAATGATGCATCTGCACATTTATCAGAGATTATTTTGTTTGCTAAATTTGAAATGTGAGTTAATTCTATTAACATATTTAGATCTATGAAAATAAAATTATTAAACAAATAGAGTGGATAAAGATGTAAAACAAGTAGTTATCCTTCCCTAAATTCCTTTGGTAAATTAATATTTCTTCCATTATTTTCTAGGCTATTCTGGCACATAAGGAAAAAATAAGCCACTTAGCCAAAGAACGAAATAGAAAATAATCTCATCTTAGAGAAAACGACATGTAAGCATAATCATTTAAGACAGAAAAATAAATAACAGTATAGCCCCATTGATCCATTGGAGACCAAGTTTTTACTAATAACCTACGGAAATTCAGCTACTAAAAAAATTAGTGTTTTCCTCAATTAATCTTCCAAGTATCAATGTTCCTTACTAGGCTTTTGTTCTTCCTTCTCATCCCTCCAAATAGCATATGAATGTTGAAACTATAACATGCAAAGTGTTCTAATCATTAGCAAGCAAAAATTTGGGTAGTTTCTTTAACATAAAATATTCCTAAAATTTACTCATCTTTTTAGAATTGAAACTCTATGCTTACAATATTTACTCCCTTGGGAAAAAAACAGAAAGAAGAAAAATGCAAGCAAATATTTTATTTTTAGTTCTCTCAGCCAAATAAAGCTGATAATGAAAAACAAAAATGCCTTTTACTATCAGTAAAGGTGTTTGTTTCTACTCTTTTTTCAGAATTGCAGATTCCCAAATGTCATCTTGGTTTGAATATCTCAATATCATTACTTCTTCATCTTGTACTTTTTTTCTAAGACACTTAGAATATTTCAATCTTTCTTTTTACCTCAGAATATTTTTCCAAAGGTCAGTATGCAGAGGGATCAGTATAAAAAAGTATATACTCTTAAATAAGTAAAATTTGCCTTTACTTTTTCTCTTGTTCTTACTTTGTATCTCCTCTCCAAAGATATTCTAATACTTTTTACTCCACTGGCTATTTCTCCAAAGATATTTATGGAGATTACAGCAAAGTTCTTCCCCTAAAGTCACATTAACAAATGTGAAGCCCAAAGCACTGGTTTCTTTGTTGGACAACTCTTTAAATTAAAGAACTCTTACGGAGGTCCCGGTATTTGCACAGCGGCATGCTTGACAAAGTAGAAGAAGGAGTTTTCAGTCACATGGAGAGCTAGACATACATACTCATACATACTCATAAGACAGAAGTTCAACAAGAATACACAATGTGTACAACTCAGTGCCAAAATTATTGACATACTTAGTGTCACGTGAATGTAAAAAAAAAAAGGACAGATCACTAAAAGGAGGAATAGTCAGGGAATGACTTTATGGACCCCAAAACAGAACAGGCTCTAGCCAGGTGGAACAGATTGGAGAGAAAAGGCAAAGCAGGAGACATCAACAGTTAAGACATGGAGATGGAAATCATAACAAATATTTGAGAAACAGTGACAAGACTTCCTGGCATGCCTCAAGGCAAGGGTTGCAGTTAGGATTATTAAAATCAAGAAGCCAGATACTCTGCTAAGGGTTTTACTGTTTTGGACAATCCTCCCAATAGCTGCATGAGGTAGGTATGCCTTTTCTTGGAGATAAGAAAAGGAAGAAAACTTAAGTATTTTGCCCAAGTCTCCTGAGTTGGTAAACGGCAAAGCCCAGGAAGGAACTTGATTTGGAAGATATTCCACGCCAAGTACAAGAGATGGGACTTAATGTCTTAGAAAATTTACATTTCTTAAATATCTTTAAACAGTTTTTGTGACTTTATAAAATCAGTGTTTTGGGTTGTTCGAAAAACAAAAAAACTTGTTTTCTAATATATTCATGTTAGTAAAAGAGAAAATTACATTTAAAAGGATCTTTTCAAGTCCCTTTCAAATAAAATGATTCAATTTTTGAGCAGTTGTATTTGTTACCATGTGATCTCAACTTCTTCTAATTATGTCAGGAGTGAACTTGTTTACACAAAGATTTTATCAGGTTGATAGAAACCTCAAACCTTTAAAGTAAAAGAGAAAATATAACAAAGGAGCCACATGCCCCTTTTTCCTTCTCACTCCCAAAGCTCAACAGCACAGAGGACAGATAAGGTGTGAACGGGGAAATTTTATTATCCTGACATCTGGTGAAAATCTCACTTTACTAAAAGTATTGCACTTAATAAATTTATTTGTTGCGGTGACAGATTCTCTCCTAAATGGTAGAAAAAGTAACACTGAAAGGTTGAATCATTTGGTGATTTCAAAATGATAATCTTTGGATAAATCAACTACCACAGTCTATATTTTATTTAGCAATGAAGTTTAGAAACTTGCAAGAGAATGAAGTATAGTTTCTCAAAGAAGGCATCTAAAACTCTCAACATCTTCTACATCGGTTCCTCGTGCCTGATAGATTATTTTAAGAAAGACACAGACAAACCAGAAAGCATCCAATGAGGCAAAATCTGAGAGCTATGACAGAAAACACTGAAGGAATGGGTAATATCCTGCCTGAAGGGCAGGAGACGCAGAGGAAACAACTTGTGTGTCTTCAAATATTTAGAGGATGCTGATGCTTTAGGATTAATGTAGCCCTTTCAAACAGGAACAAGCAGCAAATAGACCCTTCCTATTTACTTAAGAAAGCAAGAACTCTTACAGTTAAAGTGGCTACACCATAAGAATATGCTGCTAAGAAGATTCAATCACAGATTTAACAAATACCTTCAAAGAATATTGCACGTAGGTGTCCACTAGGGTTGGGATTTAAATAACCTTTCTGAAAACTATAAATCAAAGTTTCTGTGATTTTATGAGAACCCAGACAAAAAAGAAAGAGACTTCTATGACTATTTTAAATGCATAAAGCAACATACATTAAAAGTGTACGTGAGCTCAAGCAAACTCTAGCATTTTCCTTAGAGGTTCCACCAGTTTTGGCTTGGAGTCAACCATGAATTACATGAGCAACTAAACAAAGTTTGGTTAAAAAAAGTACTAGACTTAGAATCAGAGGCTTTGTTTGATTCATTCATTTACTTATGGCAAATCAACATCTCTGAACCTGCTTTGTGTTTGTGTGTGTGTGTGTGTGAGGAAGATTGACCCTGAGCTAACATCTGTTGCCAATCTTCCTCTTTTTGCTTGAGGAAGATTGTTGCTGAGTTAACATTTGTGCCAGTCTTCCTCTATTTCGTATGTGGGATGCCGCCACAGCATGGCTTAATGAGTGGTGTGTAGGCCCATGCCTGGAATCCAAACCTGTGAAGCCAGGGCAGCCAAAGCAGAACATGTGAACTTAACCACTACGCCACCAAGCCAGCCTCTGAATCTGCTTTTTTTATATATAAAATAGCAGTAATACCATCTTGCATTACAGTGAATATCACATTAAATTACATTTATACATTTAGGTTGTGAACTATATGGCACTGAATATTATGAAAGATTGTTTTCATTAGCCTTAGTTTTTTTTCAAAATGTGTCTGTCCAGTATTTCTTCCCACAAATCTCTTAGTTATTAAAGAATTCATCTGTCCCCACTTCAGTTTACCTCCTCTTTTCCCTTTGAATTCTACTAGAGGTTCATTATCTGGAGAACATATGTAATAGCCACACAAACGCCTATGAAAAATGAACATTTTGCAGTAATGGCATCTCCAAAAGATAATTATCATACAAACTTCAGTATGCCTGTCAGAAGATTTGACCTCACAGTATCAAAGGGAAGAAAAGCAATAATTTCTCGCTACTTGGTGAATATGCAGATTGCATTCTCCTATCATAATATATAAATCCTAATGGATGTTTAAATGGCAGTGGCATGGCACAGAAGCCTGGATGAAACATAGCTTTATAGATTTCAGGTTTCCACTGACAAATCTGTTTCATCCAAATGTGTCACCCAGATTAAGAAATAATTCAGTGTGAATCTTCCTGGAGAAGCAATCATCAAGCAAGTGCAAGATCATATAACAACCTTGTATAGCTGTGCAACTCTGTGCCCAAAAGACAATGTTACAAAGAGAGTGATGCTTTAACATTCATCAACCTGCAGCAGCTACATCTAAAACTGCCATTAACTAAACAAAACAGGATGCCCACTCCCAAGAAAACTGGAGGGCTTTCTAGTGTCTCGCAGGGAAAACAGGGAGATTACCATGTTCCTCCCCTACAAATCAAAACCTTAGAGTCATCCATACTGATTAACAACTAAGACAATATCTTAAAAAGTAATTGCTACATCATAATAAGTGACACCATTGACATGGAAGTTTCTTCCAAAATGTATTAATGAAGAGGAAACTCTTTGCGGAAGACAATGTAGAGATTCAGTCCTTCCCTTTATAGATGACAAAAAGGAAGTTTAGAGTTGAAGAAGGCAAAAAAATCAATTCCACTTGGGTTCCGACTGGTCACTGATGAAGTGAGCTCACTTAACTGAAATAATTTTTTAAAAACCCAGCACTGAAAAAGGCATGATGATTTCAATAAGATGAAATCCACTGCAAAAATTCCCAGGTCGCTGGTACAACCTTACCACTACGGGCCCATTTGGAATTCTCTTAACCTCTGTAGCACCAGCAATCCACTCCTTGCCACGCCCATCTTTAGCACCTCTGAGAAAAGAAATGGTCAAAGAATCCCCATGGTATCTGTAGGTTAGCTCTGTTTTCTGTTCAAGCCTTTGAATGGCTTATGCCAATCTTGACTGGTTGCTCGTGTAAGTTAATAGAAGTTTGTAAGTTCACAAAAGTAGTAAGACTTCTCTAATGGTCTCAGTAACTAAAAACTAAAGTTATGTCAACTTAAAGTCAATCTCCTTAGTTAAATATATTTTAAGATAGACCATAAATACAGTGTAGTAAACATTACCCCCAAACAAGATTTAGCTTGATAGAGTACACATTTCTCTAGTAACACAGATGCATTGATACGTTATATATGTACCTGTAAACAACTATTTTTGCATTTATGCATTTACATATTATATTTGTATGTATAAATAGCTGTATGATACATATCTATTTTATACAGATGAGCAATAACTAATTTTCATAAGAAAACATTACCTACAGTTCAAAATAATTACAGTGATGAGGACTAAAATTAAATTATGTAATTTAGTCAGCACACTGTGTAGAATTAATAAACAGAATTATTAAAATCAAGCTTCCCTGCTGAAAAAGTGCTTATGCTCAAGGCCAGCCTCACTTACAGCGATGCCCTAGGGGAGTCTAGGACTTTCTTCAGCACGTTTGGCTTAGATAAATTCAGGAGCTATATTTACCTTGAGAGTGTCTCTCCTGGGTCCATGGGAGGAAGCAGGAAAATTTGAGTTCTGCCTTCCAAGCCTCATTTCCCTAGGGATTCTAATTGAATTACGTCCTAATGGGCCCTTGTATAGCACTATAGCAACTTTCTCAGAGCCAAGAGGCCATAAGTATTTCAGGTAAGAATTTCAAGACGACCCTGGCCAACTGTCACATTTCTGAGGTGTCAGAAAGAGCTTGCCCAGTATATGCAGCATCCTGCCAGGTAAACAGAGCAGCTATTCTGGGGAGAAGCAAAAAGCAATTGAGAGATCTTTTGGGGACAGCCTGGCAACTTTCAACTATAAAAAGATTAAGTAAATTTAAGTTGCTTTTGCAATCCAAATTAAACTTCAAATTTACTGCTGACTAGCCAGCTTTACACATGCATTGGTGCAGATTAACATGAGTGAACGCTATCCCCTTAATGGAATCTCAAGAAAAACCCCAAAAAACCCACAAAACAATGTTGAGATGGAAAAACAAGTACACTGAAGCAGAGTAACAATGTCATTCCTTAGCAAAAAGTGGTAGGAGACGCTACTTAAGGGAAAGAAAGTAGCTTGGAGTACAACTTTGAGACCATAAACAGAAGTTCATAAAGCCAAAAGTTGATCAATGGGAGTAGCAGCTAAAAGACTTGAGTTGGAACGACACTTGAAGATCATTTTATAGCTGAAGGAAGAGAAGCTCAATCTCTTAGTTTTTAAGCAAGGAAAGATCTTTGGGGGAAAAAATTATGTAGCTGGTCCTGTCTTTTCACTGTATCAAGTTATTTTTCTAAATCTGAATCCATCAGACCATTTTCTCTGAGCAGAGGGAAGAAATTCACCAAGCGCAAGGGGTAGAGGAAAAATGAAAGGAAGGGATCACTAGTGGTGAAAATACCCAACTTGAAGACAAAATAAACATCTTTACCTAACTCAAAAGTTTTATGCTTTCAAACAACTCTTTATAGAAACATCTACTATGTGCCGGGTACTCTGTTGGGCATGAATACCATGTAGAATTCATGAATTATGTCATATTCTCTCTCATTCCTGCTTTTTCTATGCTGTTCTTCTGCCTGCAACACTCTTCTCTTTCCTCTCCTTCCCACTCTCCACTCATTCTCTTTTTTTTTAAAGATTGAGTCTGAGCTAACATCTGTTGCCAATCTTTTTTTTTCCCTCTTTTCCCCAAAGCCCCCCAGTACAAGGTTGTATATTCTAGCTGTAGGGCTTTCTGGCTCTGCTATGTGGGACACCTGCCTCAGCGTGGCCTGATGAGCCATGCCATGTCCATACCCAGGATCCCAACCTGCAAAACCCTGGGCCGCAGAAGCAGAGCATGCGAACTTAACCAGTTGGCAACGGGCTGGCCCTCTACTCATTCGTAGAATCTACATTTAAACATCATCTCCTCCAGAAAGCTTTCCCTGAAATACTGGGCTTCTTGAGATACCTTGTCTCTGCATATCAATAGCAACTATTTATCCCACTGTATAATAATTATTTCTTTTTGATTGTCCTCCTCATCGTTGGGCTGAGGAACTGTACTATACGTTGCTACAACGCCACACCTATGTTTGTTTAACTAATAAATGCATGCATAAATGAATGAATGAAAAGGAATTGCTTATCTAAGAAAAAAGCAAAATACGGGAAAAGTTAGCATTTCAAGGAAATGTACCACTTAGTAGCAATTTAATGTACCATTTAATTTAACATGTGTTTTAACTGGAGTGCATTATAAAAATGATTGTTTAATTTTACTTTAAAATGCAAATTGTTTATTTAGAATTCAATAATTAAATAGTAAAGTAGGAAATAAAAGCGCTATTTTATTTAATTGTTCTCACTATTATTTGCATGGCTTTTTTATATTTTTAGTAATTAGCAAAATGTAAATTGACCTTAAAGCCAAGAATAAAAGAAATATCATGAATAAATGTTGCCTGATAATTCTACACTATTTACTTTTAAGAATTCCATCATTACAATAAGAAAACAGCAATAGGTAGTTCATGTAATTAGCTCTTGTAATAATTAGGGGACGACGGGGTGGGAGTCATCAATGAAACACACACATTGCTGTCCAAGTCAAACCAGAAATTCTTGATGACTAACATTAATTGAAAAAAAGACAGCTCAAAAAGAAAAAAAAAAACCTATGTGAAATATTAAACAAAGTTATCTGATGTTTATGTTTTTCTCCTTTAATAATTAATGGAATGTAAATAGTCAGGGGAGGCGACAGTTTTGCATTGTAACTAACCACCATTATAAATGGCAGTCAGATGTTTACATAATACCCAGAACCCTTCTGTATGGAAGGAGGTTACAAATCTGCCCCTTTTCCCTGTTCAAAGTCAAAAATAATGGTGCCTGATCCCCAGAGCATTCACTGCGAGAACTGTTTGCATATTCCGTTATTGTTTCTGCTGCGTCAGTCATCTGTTGAAGTTCACTCTAATGTGGCCCTGATCAATTCTGCCAGCTGTGCTTAAGTGCTGTTTACTATAATAACATCACACTGCATTCTTATTTGGCAACAACAGCTATGACAGCACCTAAATGCATGGAGAAGCCAAGATTTTTATCATGTACACAGATCAAATTGAAACTGTTTACAGAGGACAGGGATGTTCTATTTCTGTCCATTCTAGTGAATACCAATAGCGCAATAATGGCTTTGCCAAAAGCATTACTATTCTGCCCTTTCTAATAAATGAAGAATTTGCTGATCTAAACCCTTAATAGGATATAAAAATTATTTTAAGATTGTACTTTATAATCTTGACCAAATGGTAGCTATCTAAACATGTTGATTCACTTGAAATAAATAAAGCTTCGCCTCTACAAAGTCCTTATGAAATGTGTAGTATGTATAAATGATCTAAAAAAAATCTGTCCTTAAAAATATGTAGCAGCCAAAAAAGCAACTGTGAAAGTGAGAAGGGAAACACTAATATAATCTCATAATGACAGATTATAGGTCAACAAAATATTAAATTGTACAGTTTCTCACCTGTTATGATAGCACACTTCATCTCATATTAAGCAATAAGGTCAATAAACTAAGCCAAATATGTCACTAAGGAGAAAAATCAGCATTTCTACACAAACTTACAGTCATCGTAATCAACGTTTGTTGCTGTTTTGCTACTTTATATTTAAAAATTTTATAAGTGAATTCTACGATTACGTAACGTCAAATTTACAGTGTTGTTTATGGTGATTTTAAAAATCTCATTCTCGTTTCTGTGATTCCTTCAGAATTTCCTTCATAATAAATATGAAATAAATCAAAATATTGGTTAGGGAAAAAACAGACAAGTCACTGAAATGCCACCTTCTCAGAGGTTTTAATCTTCCTAAAACAACAGCAAATAAGTGGACATTTTTAAGAATAGCATAGAAAACATATGGATAACTCTTCATGTGAATTCCTGTCATAGCTTATAAAGGCTCTGAAGGCTCCTTCTGAGCTATTGTAGTGCATGCTGTGATTGTGTATTAACAATAGTGCACAATCATATGTTAAATACATAATATATTTGCATATTGAGTTCTATTCAACTGCCAATTCTAAAATACACTTTTTCCAAAGTATTATAGTCTTGGTTTCCAGTAGCCATAATTTTCACATTAGTGTCTATCAAAATAGTCACCTACTTTGACATTATTCAACTTTTTAAATTACATTTAAACTCCTACAAACAGGAAAATGTCTCTTTCTCTTTTCTTGCTCAGTGACTTAGCTACAGCTGAAATTTCAGTTACTGGGAATTTCAGGGACTTATCTTTCTAAAGATGATCAACACTTTATATTAACACTTCTTAGTAGATAATAATTGTTTCCCCAAACAAAATCTTTCATTCCTGCTTTTTCAGGAAACATGACATTCTATTAAAATCATCAGGTTGCCAGCAAGAATCCAAAACAAAAATAATTCATTCAAACTGCTTAATCTAGTCATTGAAGATTGACAGTATCTTATTATACTTTTGAAAGCTCTTTTAACATTAACTGATACTTTAGTGTGGGAAGAAACTAAAAGCTTTCCACATATAAAAGTTCATCTTTTACCTCCTCACCACCATCAGATAAAAGCATAAAAGGCTTAAAGCCACACTCAGATATACTAGTCCCATAGGAATGAGTCAATGCATCAGTGGAGGGACTGGCAGCAGGTGTGAGCTGTGACTAGAAAAGAGTCATGTTATACCAGGAAGTCAAGCTAGAGAAAAGTTAAATCTGACCTATTAATACCACTATGCATGGCATACTAGAAAGGCCTTCTTGTCACTAAAGGTGAAGCTAGACCAGCTAGAAAAATAAGCAAACCACTGCAAATATTGTAGTGACTGTCCTGTGAATGGATTGCCACACCAAATGACAGAACTCTCTCAATTCCACTTTCCAATAACTCCAAGGCACTCGGGATGTGACAGCATGATGAATACCACAACAGACAGCTCCAATATGGTACCATTTTACCAGATCAATATCTCGCTGCAATATAAGAAAAAAGGAGCTGATATTGGTCTACACAGTGTATTACAGATGAGGTACATTTCTTCTTACTGCACTCATGCTGAACCAAAGCAATAATTCATAGATCCCTTAAAAGGTTCGTGCACCACCACATGCAAAAAAAGGCTAATCTTTATTTCAACATCTGCTGGAAGATGTAATAGCTTAAAGCAATAAGTATGCAAGTTTTTAAAATGTCTCTCCTTATCATTTTATCTAGATATAGAAATAACAAAGCATATCCCAAAAGTGAAACAATACAAATATTCATAGATTGCTGATATTGTTCTAGAATCAGTGTAAAGAAAATTGTACTCAGGATTTTACTACTAGGCTACCTTACTCCCTCTCCAAGTGGAAAAGAGCTTTAGAACTTTCCACATTTGGAGTGTGTGAAATATAATCAATTCTCAATTACCTTCAATGCTTTATTCTTTTGGGGGTTATTCTATATTTCCTTAATAAAACTAAAGTCACTGTGATCAGCTACCCACACTTAGCAAGACCCACAGAATAGCAAGCTACGAAGAGTTCTCACCTACTATACAAGAAATATTAGTTGCTATGTGTCCAAATCAATACAAAAGTAATACAAGTAATTCTAATGCCGTAGTCAAAATATAAATGACTAAGCGTTGTACTGTTTTAACACATTCTAATTTGTGCAGGCTACAGGTTCAAGGAGAAGTCAGAATAACATAACATGCTAAATCAGAAACCACCTAACTTTGACTTGATTTGACTCATGATTATCTTCTTTAATCCACCCTACCCATGATCTACTGGAGTATTTTTCTTTTTCCTCACTTTCTCTCTTTTTTTCATATCCTGTTTCTGCAAAATAAATATTTACTTCCTGAGACAAAGTTCAAAACTGTTCTATTAAACTTTTATAGGGGAATTTCACAGCTAGCTTACTTGATTAGTACTTCCTTTCTGATCCTGACCGTTTCCCTTCCAGCAGCACCCACAGATCCTAACATGGCGATCTTCAATTAATATCTCTGAAAATCTGAGATTGGTTTCTCAGCTCCTGCCCAAGAAAAGTAATAGTTTTCTTCCTCTTGCCCCCTTTGCTGCCACCCACTGAAGTATGTGCACTGTGCTAGGTGAAGTCTTTGTGACATGTAGGAGTTAATACTTCACAAGGGGATGATAACTCCCAATATTTTCCAATGCTGCCAACCTGAGCCATGAAGTAGGTCAGCACTAAGAGTTTTGTTTTACAAATAAGGAAAATGAGGTGTATTGAGGTTAAATGGCTTAGCCCACTGACCCAAAATCTGTCATTATTTAGTAACCATTCTTTGGGCCAGTGCTTTCCAGCCCAGACTTTGTAATACCCCAGGGTGTCTCACATTTCCTAAAGTATTTCATGAAATTCTCAAAAAAGTATTCAATTAAAGACAAAAATAGGCCAAATTATATCTTTTAGATATGACCAGGAAAAATGTCACAAATGCATAGTACATGATAGTTTGGCAAAACGGGGAAAACTTCACTCTCTGGTAATCCACTGTACTGCAGGCGAGTCTTATGAACAGGAATAAACCAAAGAGGTGGATAATAAGACAAGTGTGCTACCAATCATTAGATACCATTTGGTCCTTTGCTCACATCACATTCTATAATTCTATTTTTATCCAGTAGAAGGGCAAAAAGATAAGAAACAGACATCATAAAATACTATATCTCTTAATCTTCTCTTTGAAAATTAGCAAGAAAAATGATTAACTTTGTCCATATGTTTTGTTTTACCATCTTAAGGGTAATTATACATACTGAGATGTTGCCTAGAAACACTCGACTTGGCTAATATTAAATAACAGTGTTCAATAGAGCTACCACTAATATCTCCCTAGTTCACGTAGTTTATTTCTTTAAGGCAGACATCAATCAAGTATAGCATAGCAAAAAAGATCAGTTTATTTTATAGACATTTATTAACATAGCACATATGAGTTGAGGAAATAGAAAGATATTTTAAACACTAAAGCTTTTATACAGTTAGATGCTTAAACATAGACCCTGATCAGAATAGCAATGTTAATGAAAAGGTATTAAAACAGCTATTTCACAGAAACTGTATTCTTGAAGTTTAAATCGCTGCATCAGTGGGCCAAACCAAATGGATGTTAATTTTGTTACTTTGACCAAAGCTAAAAATTAATCTTACCTCTCTCCCTTTGCAGTGGAGGAAACTGAGGCCCAGAGTGTGCCTCACTTGCCCAAGGTCTCAATGTTAGTGGTAGAGTTGGGAAGGTCTCTAAGTTAGGTTATATTTGTCCCATTTTATAAACGGCACTCTTGAGTTTCAGAGACATTTCAGGGTTACTAATTAGTAGAACATGAGCTAGAGTGAACATATTCTAACTTTCAATTAGGTGGATGAAGAGGAAATAATGCAACCATCTATTTCTACGCATGTAGAAATTTAAAAATATGAGGTAGTACACCCCACAAATTAATGTCTAAGAATAGAGAGGAGCTTGTATATTCAGTCTCCAAATTCAGTTGTCAGTCTCTCGCCTACCCTCCTACTTTCACAAGAATTTCAAAAATATTGATTTTAATCATTAGAAACAAATCATTACTTTGTAAGTTATTACATTATGGAGAAAGAACAGAATAGAATATTTACTACAGATGACTAAATTGTTGGTTGAGTCAGTATGAGGCAAAAAAAATACAAAAAATACTAAATATTAAAGAAAAGTGTTAAATTATTTCAATTCAAAATACTTAAAATGCCTAAACAAGATATTCAACAGTGTACTTAGACCCTACTTACTAGGGATTCCATTTATATTTCCAATACTTTAGAGTTCAGAGAGTAGAACATCTGCCTTTATCATTTGTTATCATTTCAAAACTTATGTTTGAATTTTCTAAGAATACTGAAAGGACTTAGATTATCATTTAGGGTTGATCTTCAAAACAACGGGAAAATATTTTATTTTAAAACATATCATGCTGAATGGCAACTATGTCCTAGACATTCCATTAGGAATCAAAGAAATACAGATCATTATAGGGAAAAGCTTCCTCTAACTTGATGAATTCACAGTCTAATGAGGAAAACTGATAGGAAAAGAGATAATTATAACACAAAGCAATAAGCTTAGGGTCGAAATATAAATGAAGAACATCAGAAGCAGAGCAGATTTGATAGAAAAATCTGAAATCCATGATTGATTTTCTAAAAGAAATAATTTTAAGTTTCAGAGCTAATACTTAGAAAGTTTGCTTTAAACTAAGAAGGCTCAAATATCTGATTATCATGGAAATGTCAAATCGGGGTATATGCTTGCATGGCTGCTTTTCACTTGTGAGAATGACAGAGTGAATTTGAAGGATCAGGAGAAATAATGACTCACATAACATATTTGTAACAAAAAACTCATATACTGCCACTGCCTGATTACTTGTTAGGTATAATTCAATGCATAAAACATGAGAAATAGGTATTAAAAGTTCTAGTAAAAATGTATCACACGTTTGAAGATTTTTGAAAGGGCTCGTTATTGACATAAAGCAAAAATAGTTTATTTAGCTTGAATAATTAATATTATGCCTCAGTAACTCATAATAAACATGCATTCAATTAAATGTTAAAATATCACTTAAATCAATACATAGTAATTCAAGACTCAAGATCAAAAGAAAAATTAAGCAAAACTATTCTAATGCCCTAAATGCCACAAGCAACAGAGCAAGAGCAATATGAGGAAATGATTTGATTTTTATAAGCATTTTCTTTGGGGCTTCAGTCAAATAACCTGAACCAGTGGCCAAGTCCTGGCTCTGTGGAGTCCTTGCTGTCTAGCCCAAGTAAATCACTTACCCTTTCTAGGGATCATTTTTCCTAATCACTGAAAAGGATGTAATAACACTAATCTCACAGGTCTATTGTTGAGAAGCCAAAATGATTTCTTTTTTAAGATTTTATTTTTTTCCTTCTCCCCAAAGCCCCCTGGTACATAGTTGTATATTCTTAGTTGTGGGTCCTTCCAGTTGTGGCTAAAATGATCTTTTAAAGTGCTTTGAAAGAAGCAAGTCAGTTGTTAGTCATCGCAACAGAATTCCGCTATCACCACCCTTTTGAGGGTTGCATCAATAAAACAGATTTAGGAAGATGCAATGTCAAGTTCTAAATTAAGGATTTAATTTACAGCATACATAGAAACATAAGTATAAGCTAATCTGCATTTCTATAACTAATAGAAACGTAAGTATAAACATAAGTACTACTTTATGATTAAAAGGAAATTTATGACTATTGTATGCAGAATTAAGAACCAATATGATGACATCAAATATTTTTAAATTGACCACGAAAGATTTGATCACTTGAGATTAATACAGAGACTCATACACTATTAATACATACTCATAATACACTGTCCCTTCATGATAAATGCTCAAAATTTGTTAAACACTGTTTAAGGCACCAGGTAACAATAATCCAGAGAAATTGCCAGTTTTTCTCTAGAGATTGATAAAGGCTCAATGTGCGTCAGGTGTCATGTGTATTTAAAATAGATTAACAGCAGCAGAAATACATTTTCATCTTAAAGACTGGCAAGTTTAATATTTTATATTGATACTGTAGAAAGAGACCTGTGAAAAGCAGCTCTGTAGGTGCCTAAAGAAACATAGGGAATGAGAACTGAGAAACAGAACACAGCACATTTTCTTCATTGTAAAAAAAAGTTATATGCACATAGAGGTATCAAGAAAGTATCAGTTCAAGTGATAACAGACCTCTAAGAAAAGTTGTACAACAAATAGAAGGGTATTTAGGTCCTAAAATTTTTTTTATAGAAAAACCCCAAAATATGTCTAAGTAATTATTTAATAGCCTGAAATACCTTGAAATGCACTATTTAATCAAAATACAGTATTCTCTCTTCCTGAGTGTGATACATCTGAACAGGAATATACACCTGAAGTCTTAATGGGCCTGCTGAAGTTCACAACAAATAAATGAAAATAAATAAGTATAAATTTCTGCTATATTAAAAGATGACTGAGTGGTGTATAATTTCTACTAGTAATTCTGTGCCCGTGTCAAAGTCTAAATTAGTACACAGTTAATGCCTGCTTTGAAGAAAGTTATTATGTACCTTCCATCCGGCAAACCAATAAACTCCCCGTCCCTCGCATTAGTTGTTGCTAGCCTTTGTCTTTTTTTTTCCTGTGGTCCTGTTTAAATTCTCACCTTGCTCTGCCCTTGTCATCAAGTCGTTCAAGCACAAAGCAGGGAGCATGGGGAGTGTTTACTCATTTCCCAAGTCCATTATCTTACACATTAATCACTGGTCTGGAACTTTTGGACAATGCTGAATCTGTTACCTTTTTTTTCTCCCCTTTCTGGCTGCTTTACTTGTGAGTCTGACAGTTCACCAGTTTCAAGCTGCACTTAGACTTGATGACCTTTTCATCTGATTAACTATTTTTGTCCCTTAAAAAAATAACGATATGGCATTTATAGTCCAGAGAAACCAGAATGAACTTAAACGTGGAAGATGAAGCCCTTCTTTTTCAACTAGTGGTTTTTCATCATGGAAAGACACATGAATGGAGCTCCATATTTTAAATATTGGTTTGTGAAAGAGTGTCTTTGTTCGTTTGTCCGGATTCAGTTGGTTCTCTTCCCCACTCCACCCCCCACTATTATTAAGTGTCATTTTCAAAGCAAAACATTAGTGAGAAATTCTGGTTAACTTTGGAAAGCAAATATTTTTAAATTTTAAAACAAACAAACTTTTTACTCTCTAAAATCTCCCTGGTTCTTGCATAATATGAAGGACTGTTCTGGGAATCCATAGTTAAGCTTCAATAATGATTACTAAACCAAGAGAAATAGATGTAAAAACGCAGGACAGCTGGAGGCTCTTGAACTACAGTTGTCAAAAGATTTGTTTGTGAAACATGCATTTTATTGCCTTGTATGCATGTTATAATGAGGCATGGACAACTGCAACATTACACTTAATGATTGCATTTCTTGTTTCAGCCAGTTTCCTTGTCCTCTTGCAATTAACGTTTTCCCAGATCACCCAAGGCTACTTTGTCAGGAAAAAAAAATCTGAAATTCACATAAATGAGCAATGTCAATAGTTTAGAAAGAGTTTACTTAGAGAACAAAGGGCCCTTATGAGGCACTAGTGAGAAGAAATGGGGAAAAAATGAGTCCTCACAATGTAAGCCTTTTCTTAAAGAGACTTGTTATCAAGCAGTTCGGGATAGTCCCTCAAATCTGCATTAAAATGCATTTCATTCCATTGACTCATTTGCATTAATTTCTCCCATTATATCTGAAAATGGCTGAATGTCTACCCAACACAATGCCACAGCCTATCACAGGCTACCACGGCGGCCCCAGGTGCCAATTTACTCCTCTTAGTTCTTTTCATTCTGTTTGCTGATTCTGACAACTGGAGTTCTCCTCTCAGTCCAAGGGACTTTTCAATTGGATTTGCTCGTGGTGACAAAATTGTTGCTTTGCTGAGAGGAGGGGGTTCTTTGATTGAGCGTCTATCATGCTGCCATGGGAAAGCGAGAGGCGAATGATTCTCAGTGGCTTCTGATTTCCAGTATTTGTTCAGCATTAGGCCCACTTATCTCCAGAAGAAAAAGCAACATGTAGAAAGAAAGTGACAGGCAGAAACACACTCACTTGCTCGTTCATTCTCACTGTGCTCTGTATTCAAACAAGGGGGACCTATTACACTGAAAGCTCCAGATCAGCCTCACTCAATTATCGCAGTTAATCCTTATAGCTCTATAAAGTAAATATTTCATTACAATTTCAAATAAACAGTCACCCAATCTAATGAAGCAAGAACTCAAAGTGGCAATGTCATAGAACTCGTTACCGTCATCAAAGGAAAGGACATAGCCTTGTCTACTAATAATGAAAAAATGGATACTGGCATATTTATGAACTAAAGGGTGTGTAGTTGTGAGGGTTTTTTCCCCCCTTCATGCCATTGACCAATTTATCTTTCCAAATACAATTCTATTAACAGAATTCTACTTGTCTTTTTTCCTTCCCTTTATTTCCCTCATCTTTTCACCCCAGTCTCTTCATCATGCTCATCATCTTCATCACACAGGCCATCATCAACATACAATACACTTGACATGTTAAACTAGAACTTTTCTTTTTCATAAACATCAGAGAATCTTGACAGGGCATTTCAAATTCAGGAAACCTACCGAATATAAAGTGATCATTTTCATAATCCATTGTCTCTACATCAATGTTATCTTAAATCCTTCATCTTGTATGTCTTTTTATCCTTTATCTTCTACTCTTACACTCTGGGGCAAGAACATCTAAAAATAACTCTCATTTCACCAAATCTGAATAATTTGGAAAAAGCTTGAATTGAATAAAGATAAGTAGATTAAGTCCTTAATCAAATGTTGAATTACCTCTATGCTACTCCAACTCTCATTTTAATCCTAATCTTTACTCCCGTGGGGAATCATTTTTCTTAAATTATTATTTTATCCTTCTTATTAAATATTCTGATAACATTCATTATATTTTTACACATTTATAATTCACTCTACAGGACAGAAGAAGGTACAACGTGTATAACAGGATGATTTTGCCTGTATTTTTTAGAGTTTACTCACAGGGGTCCCAGGTTATGCAATAAACCACAAATCTCCTCCAGTTAAATGGTAACTACAAACCCTTTTCTTTTTCTCTCAATTTAACAATGCTATGTTGAACTATCCTATAATTACTGTTTCTTAAGAAGTTAGATGAATTGTCTTGGGTTAGTGGGGAATATTTGCGTGTTTTTTCTTTCCTATGAAATTCTTAAATACTTATCCATCTTTAAAAATATTACTTAAAACTAATGCTTCCCAAACATTAATGTGCATACCAATCACCTGGGGAGGGAGAGGACTTATTAAAATGTAGATTCTGCTTCAGTTGGTCTGGAGTGGGGCCTGGGATTCTGCATTTTTAATAAGGTCACAGATGATGCTGATGCTACTGGTCCTGGGGTCTTACGCTGAGCAGTCAGGACCTAAACTACTACATGGTATTTATAATTTTTACAATAAAATCCAAGTCGAGGATCCTGAGAATATTATTAAGATAAAGCCACATGTAATATTATCATGTTGTTTTGTTAACTTCATTAATAAAAAATATCTAAAACATGGATGATTTAATAGATATTATGTATATTAATAAAATATCTAAAATACAGATTTAAGTAAGAATGTTACTAGTACTACTGGTAATAATATTGATAATTAAGTGGCTGCTGTGTTCACTTAATTATTAAGTCATTTTATCCTCACTATAACCTTATAGGCCTCTATTATTGTGTTCATTATATTAATTATAGACCAGAAAAGTGAGACTCAGTAAAGTAAAATAACTGGTTCAAGGTAGGAACTGGTACTTGAACCAAATATTCTCTACTTGTCAGTGGATAACAGTCTGTGGCCACACCTTCATTCACCCAACACATTTTATTGAGGACCTACAGTGTCCTAGGTACTCTTCTGGGTCCTCTGCATTCAGGTGTGAAAAGACAAGTAAAGTTCTGACCATCCTGGATTTACACAACAACTGAACAACTGAACAAGCCAGTGAGCACAAAAACCTCAGATATGGGTAAGTAATATGAAGAAGGTGACATGACAGAAAATGATTTAGAAGTGTACTTCTTAGGAATAAGCATATTTTCCAAATTTACATTTAATTTTTGGTATTATTATTGGATGACATTAACAATATAATTTTCTCAATCATTGCGGTTTACACAAAACTACACATGCATAAATGGCTTATCACTGGTATATAAAACTATGCTCATAACAAAGATATGAAAGACAAGTTTAAAGACTGTCATCTTTTGGGATCATCTCCCGTATATGTTGCTTTGACTGCTATCTTAACACTCTCTGAGCCCATTGTCATACTCTTCATCATAAACATTAACACTTGTATAGCACCTTTTCAATTGGCAGTTTTGTTTAAATCATCTTACATATATTAACACATTTGATCATCATGACTGCTTTATTAAGTATGATATTACTGTACCCATTTTCCAGATTATAAAACTGAGGCACAGAACATTTAACTAATAAATCCAGATTTATGTGGTTAGTAAGTGTCAAAGTCAAGTTTGAAATCCAGTCAATTGGGTACCAACATCTATGCTTTTAATTGTTTGTCTTACTGCCTCTCCTTCTTGTTTATAAAATACGACAGTTATAGGGTTATTCTCCAAGACATCTTTTTGTTCACAAATGTCAAACCTTTATGATATTGATTTAAAACATAAAATGTGAGAGGTCAGGCTGTGTTTCAGCCTGTTTGGTTGGAATATTTAAGAGCTCAAAAAAATGCAGATCTCTGATCAAAGTTATCCCAATCTTAACTGAAGATTCTGCATTCCTTCTTTTATGTACCTTTCCACACAAGATTGCATTTACAAATAGTAATACCTTATAATTAATAATTAAAATAAAAGTGAAAGGAATATCACTTATAAGGCATATGCTCAGCAGAAAATACTAGTCAAGATGGTTAACATGTTTTTTAATTTAATGCAATTGCCACATTTTAAACAAAAATTAACCTTTTAATAACATTTAGGAGCAAAAATGCCCCCCTTTGCCTTATTATAATGTATTTTACTCATCCATTCATTTAAGAAACATTTATTGAACATCTCTTTTGTGTTCGACACCCTTAGGTACCAGGATATAAAGATGAATGGCCATAGAGCAAATACCAGCATTTAGGACACTAAAGTACTGATGATTTAAGTAAGAAAATCATTACCACTATAAATAATAATATTTATAATTAGTTGCCTTAATGTACACTTAATTTTTAACTAATTTTATTCTCACCATAATATTCAGTCTCCATCATTATATTGTTATATTAATTTATACAGACCAAACAACTATCACATACACACACATCCTACTCAAAGAATTACAATACACTTAATTGTATAAAAATGTACATGTGTAACTTAAATAAAGAAAATGTTCAATGAAAGCACACAAAAAAAGAAAATATTAACAGCCCACAAATTTTCTGAACTAAAAATAAGAAGTGAAGGCAATGATGAAGTCTCAAAATGTTGTTTGCCTTGGGATGCAGTTCACCAGGGTATCAGTTTGATCTGTTTCTTTTCACATATTTAATAATTGCCCAGACTGATGCTGTGTTTATAGTAGATGCTCAAGAAATATACTCTCAATACAGGAAAGTTCTCATTTTACTTCTTTACTTTTTAGGGTTTGAAGATATGCCAATGTAGTAAATATCTGACTACTCCATCTCCATTAGTGGAATTCTCTGTCGGCTGATTTCTTAGGCATCTTGACAACTGTTTACACCTTGAAATATATTGGTCTTTTGATTTTAGCAACAGCATTGTAATTGACTGTCTTTTTATATCTTTAATCATGCTTCCTTTTTTCACTGAATCCTCTCCTGTTTTCCCCTAAACGTAAAGATTACTCAAGGTTTCATTCTTAGCCCTTCCCTTTCTCTCTAAATCATCATATTCAGGAGTTCCCATTCATTCCAATTTCCAATTTTAAAGTGCTGGAATAGTCCCCCATTGACATCAGTGCTAGTGTTTTCCTTATACCATGCAACTTTGGTTGTGTAATGTGCTGTCTTAAAAATCTTCCTTATAAGTAATATTTCCTCATTACTTTCAGAATATAATCCAAACTCAATAGAGTGAATGAGAGCCTTTATGATCTGTCCCCTGCTATCACTCCAACCCATCTTTAAACAGTAACAATAATAGTTATCATTGTGTGTGCCTGGCACTGTGGAAATGTTTTCATACGCTATCTTATTTACTCTTCCTATCAACCCTAGGAAGTGGGTTTTAAGACCCCCAGTTTTACAAGTAATGTTCCCAGAGATAACTAACTTATCTAAGATCACAGGATTAGAGAGTGACAGAGCCAGGGCCTAAAACAGGTTCTGACTAACTCTAAGTCCTTAGTCATAACCACTATTCCTACTATCTCCCCCAAATTCCCTCGCCACTTCTCCCCTCCCCCTCCCTTCGCTCTGGTCTAGCAATTTTCAAGTCTGGTAGCACATTAGAGTCTATAATCACCTAGGCAGGTTTTAAAAACTCCAATGGCCTGGCTTCACTCATCCTTTGAGATTGGTATGATGTGGGATCTGGGAATCAGTATTTTTTAACAGCCGTCCAGCTTTTTCTAAGATGCAGCCAGGTTTGAGACCTATTGCCTAGTAAAACTAAATTATATACGGTTGGGCCAAACATCCCTGATCCCAGTGATTGCAATTATTTCTCCCCTTGTAATTGTCTATACTGGATGTTTGTGCTTCCTGCAGATAGAAGTCATGGATCACTTAAGTTTAAGAGTGGCATGTGATTGGCAGGCAGTAGGTCGCCAAAAACAACTTGTAAAATAAATACATAAGACTCATTGATTTCTCTTACAAATACTTTGTGGGAATTACTAATATAAATACTGAAAATTTGATATTTTGATACTATTTCAAAATAGTATTTTGAAGTTCCTTAAATTTCTCAGAGCCTAGTAAAAAATAAAAGCCCTGAAGAAAACAATTTCAATACATGAAATTATTTACACATAAAAAGTATTAGTTTCCTCCTGAGAAAAGGTAAAAAAAAAAAAAGCTCTCACTTAGATAAGGGCCAAGAAAGGTTTTTTCCCCAAGTTTTGTAGTGATTAGCATCTTGCAGAATGTACATGAAAAATTATAGGCTAGATTGATGGAGTAAGATAAGCAAATCAACAGAGAGATCTTATTTTCTAGTTAACACCCTCCTCCCTTCAGACAAAGCAGACCTTAAACATTACACTTTTATGCAACTGCCATTTTTTTCCCCCAGTGACACTACATTTTCCTAATGATTAATTACTTACTCATTGGGAAATTAAAATATCATACTACTTGGCAATTAAAATATCATACTATTTAACACTGTGTATCAGTAAACTAATTTAATATTATTATTGATACAATGATTTGTTTCTATTATTACTTGTTATTCATATAATTTTAAAAAAATTTTTAGAGGTTTATTTCCATAAGGTTTCATTAAAACTTTAATAAGTATCTAAAAATCCTGTGTCTCTGCTATCAAGTGAAAAAATCCAAGTTACAGTATTTCGAGGGGTGATTCAGTGGGGGGATAAAATACATAAGAATATAAAGAGAATCTGAATGCCCACATAATAAAAATTAATCATGGTGAATTGCTTTGGGGAGAATCATACACTTGACCCACATTGAAGACTGAAATATTAATCCATTTCTATGACAGAGATCAAGCTTCATAGTCGCTTTTTATCCTCCTCATAATAGAAGCAACAGTTGTAAACCATAATGTTATAGTTCAAACAATGCCCCCCCAAGACTTCAAATTTATTATAGCATTCATCTCCAAGACAAAAGACCTAGTGTAGGAAAAAAGCTCTTTTTAGCAAAAAGCATGGTTGTTATTTATGGCTCAGATGCAAAGAGTGAGTTTGGGGAATTTATCAGAGATGAAGGTATGAAATGTTTTAGCTTGTTCTTCTCTCTCTAATCCATAAACCATTTTCTCAGCCACCCAAGTGAATTCTAATGGAACAGGAATGATGAAATAATATTTTCCTAGCCCTTTAACACTTTTTCTTCTGTATAAGTTTCAGTGAGATAAGAAGATATGATTTTTTAAAATTAAGGATATTTTAAGCAGCAAATATGCAATATTTTCCAATAACATATCACTTAGGCTCCTAGGCAAAATTTAGCATTTTTAATGATACTTTAGTTTTTATGTGTTTAATTCGTGAAAATATTATTATTACTATTAGTGTTATTATGGGCCAGCATATTATTAGAATTTCAGGATAAGTATATTTTCATGAATACTCTTTCAATAACATGAGTCCCATTATTGCCTCTAAAACTATAAAGACTCGATCATGACACTCAACCTCTTTTATTTTAATATTCTTAATCTTTAGATATATCCACATCATCACTCTCCTTGAAATAAGACACACCATAATCAAAACAAAGATGACTTATAGGTTACCTATTGTCCACCCTTGTTTGTTGAAGTGAGCACAGGCCGCGAAAGCGCTGTCTATTTCTCTACTGACCAGGCCAGGCAGATGCTCCATGCAGCTAGGAAGGTTTGGGATACGGCAGGATGTAATCAAAATTCATTCTTCATACTTACATATTGATTTCTTAAGATGAAAACTATTCAATAAAAGTGATTTAAAAAATGTAGAATGTGTAGTATTTGTCCTCAAGAAAGTAAAATGTTTGTAGTTTATACACTTTTTAAAGTGTTATAAGAACAGTTCTATGGTCTTGAGCACAATGAGTGAGCTATACAGATGCCATTTGTTTTTTTCTTTCCAAATTCAAAAAAGACAGTAATTTTAGAACAACAAAAAAAAGGCAGCTGGAATAAAATATGGAATAATCTTTAAGCCAAAAACCTTTCCTGGCATTGTTTGATAGTTCTTATACTATTTCTATTGTTTGCCAAATTCCATTTAAATTGCTCAGACAGCTCAAGGAAAATGTGGACTGTATCTGGACAGTTTTTTAACATCATAATTAGTGGAATTAAGAACAATCCACCGCTGGGTTATTTGCCACCACACATTTCAATTGCATACTTGCTGACTGTTAGTACTTTTTTTCTTAGTTTTGATACTGTAATTCCTTTGCCACAATTTTCATCTGTATTAGACTACTTTAGCCTGACATAGAAATAAAAGTTAATTAGTTTCTATGGCGACCTGTGCATTAAACATTGCAGTTCTTTCAGATTTGTAAATACATTCCAACTTAGTATTCAGAATGCAATGTGTATAAGCATTCAGTACAAATAGTGTGAGTTTGTTTGCAGTTAAGATAGAATAGGGACTTGAGCCAGATAACATAATTCATTTGAGTACACAGTGTCAGGGGAAGATGTCTTAAATTTGACATCTATGTGCCATATACTCACCATATTTAAAAACACACATACCTTTCTAAATTTTTTTCTAACTTCTTTAAAGATTTAATACAAACACTCTACACAAAATATCTTAATCTTTTAAACTTATTTAACTAGGGGCAAAGTGTTAAAAATGGACCCTTTCCCATTTAGCCCATAGAGTGCAGTACTCTTTCTCTCTAAAATAGTACTTCTCAAACTTTTGTGCACAATAGAAACACCTGTGGAACTTCTTTAAAAATATGAATTTCTCATTGCCACTCCCAGAGTGTGAAATTCAGTATATCTAGGATGACGTCAATGAATCTACACTGTTATCAAACACTTTGGTTGATTATGATGTATGCGTTGTGAGGGTGACTTTTCTGAAAAACCAGGTGTAAATCTGATACTTTTTTCCCAAATGTAGTAAAAGACACTTTTAAGGTATCAAGTTATCAGCATACCATGATTTTAGTACGCTTGTGAAAAATTATTCTTTATATTGAGGGTATAAAAGTCACACTTCTCACAGTGTTACTCTAATTTTAACTTCTTTGAAGCAAAAAATGATAATCTTCAGAAAGAAATCTTCCAGAAAGACCAAATATACCAGTTATTGATTGAAATTAATAATATGTGACATGATCCTACGCATAAAGACCTTTCACAAAAAGCAGATGATTTACATGAGAAAAGAGGCTAAATTTTACTATCCACCATTTTCCACAGACAATATTCTTTCTCTATCATGAGAAAGGCAAGCTGTAATACATTATGCTTTGGGATTCTAATCAGAAACCTATAAACAATGTATAACTTACAAATGCCCTTCAGTGCATTAGAATACTTTTAGTACAGCTTTAAAATTTTAAATCAATTCTGCCATTCACTCCATATTATTTATCTTCAATTTCTCCATATTTTAAATGTCACTGTGTCATATTAAGTAATAAAAAGTTTAAAAGATTATAACCTGAACTTGGCAGATATTCACTTTCATTACTAGGCCTGAAATCCTTGCCTTCTTACATTTTCACTACCAAAGAGAGTCTTCCTACTGGCTTTTGTTGTTTTCATTCTTGAATGTAATGAAATCCTCACATTCATTGAACAACCTAAAGTATTATAATGTTATTTTAAGACAATTCTAATAATAAAGTTAATGGCATTTAAAACACTGGATTCTTAATCAGACTCTTTTCTCACCTATTTTTAAAACTATATTCTTCTTGTCTAAATCATCCTTTAATTCTATCAATTATATAATTTATGTGTCCCATAATCCAGTAATATTTCGTTTTCTCCAACCTGAAGCTCAAGAAGGAAAGAAAGAAGGCACTCAAAGATTGATTTTTATATGTGCTTATAGATACAAATTTTAACTAAGTTATACACTAGGCTTTATTACACAAAAGTGATCTATACCAAAATAGGCTTGAGTGGTAAATATAATTTCTTTTCTCAAAATGTCTCCCTAAAGTAAATGTTGTTTTCATTAACTTTTTCCCTCTTGTAATAGCAATATGAATCTCTATTAACTAAAGCTCATAAAATCCATGTAAATATTAGTAATTCAGGACTGAGAATTTTATGGAAACACTATGGACAGAATAGACAGGTGCCTCTGTCCAATATAATACAGATCTTTCCTTGACTACATGGTTTTTGCTGTAACACTACTCTCATTAGATTGGAATTTGTGTTAACTTCCCTGTACCAGGACTTACTAATAGGATTGCTAGCAATTATTACACTGAAATGAAATCAGCACAAACTATTAGATCTGTTTAAACAAGTTAAAAATAAACCTTGATTAAATGTTCTTTTATAAGAAGCTGCTCATTAGAGCTACATGGCCTTCAGAAAAATTGGTGTTTCATTAACATCAAAGAATGTATTATGTTTAAACTCCCTAGCCTAAAAAGTTATGTATAAAATAAAGTTTTGAAAATATTTTAGATAATGAAATTGTAGAAAAGATCTTATTTATGGTTCTTGGTTTAATCAGTAGAAATAAAAATATTCTTAAGATTGAGGAGTATTAATAATGAGATTACCAAGAACAGCCCAAACAAAGGCAAAAATAAGCAAAACAAAAAAATCAAAAAGCTTTGCCAGAATGATCAATGATAAATTTCTTCTGAGATACAACTCTGCCATGAAATAGTTGAATTAAAAGGTCATTTGAGTATTTAAATGTAAACAAGAATCCACTTTGGCAATAAGTCAGTAACTTTTGAACCACAGTAGTATTTATAGAACTCTAGAAAGTAGAAGTACATCATTCTAGAAATGAGAAATAACTTTTCCTCTTATAACAATGAATCACTAAGCTATTATGACCTGACTTGGTAGAAATTGTTCTGTTTATGATAGATAACCTAAAACAAGATACAGTGTGGTTAAATGTTATGTATATGGCCTACAAACTCACAGAAAGAATTTGGGTGAAATTTTTGTAATTTTCCATCTTCCTATCTCCACACCATTAATCACACACATGCACACACACATACACAGACGCTTATCCCATGAGGATAAGATAAATATTAGCTGCATAAAGATAAATGCTAGCTGAATAAGGGTGGACATCATCTCCACGGTCGAGGATGGGTAAAGGATAAAAAACTCTATGCCAGAATTGGAAAACCAAGCAAATTATCAAACATATTGAAATTCACGAAAACATAGTGACTAAAGTTAAAATTGATCTATCTAAAGATTATAATTTACTATAGTTTTAAGGGTCTTTTAAAAAAAGATTTCATTTTTCTGAACAGTAAATGTATTATTCTGAACAAACCATGCCATCATTACTACTGTAATTTAATTTCTTCATATAGACTGATATCCTCTACAGTATACTTGCCCCTTGCCTACACAGTAATAGAAATATACTCTGGTTTTTTAAAGGAGCAAACCTGGTTTAAGTAATTAATATTCCTTAATTAAACGTACTAAGGCATAGACAATGAATTTTTATAAATCTGTGAGCATGCCTAAAAGCAACAAAATCACACTTTTGTTAAAGCATTTGTGTGTATTTTGCACAATTTTTAAAAGTTTAACCTCTGTAGATCAATGTGCTTCCTTAAAAGACTTTAATAAATTAAAGTGCAGAGAGCTTTTTTTCACCAGGCAGAAAAAGCTGATGAGACAGGTTTAGTTTAATCTCAGGCAATAGAAGTCATTAACCATTCTCTCAGGGATTAAAATATAGCTTGCCCTTTTCTTCTCTCACTTATCATTAGCATCACTTTAATCTCCTAGCGTTTCACACTGCTATTTTAATCATTACTTACTGCCTTTTGACAAGTGCAGAACATGCTTTTTCTCATTGAGGCAATATCCTGGTTTTAGCTGACAAATGTAGGACATAATGTAAAAATATCAAAGTGACATCTCTTAAACACACCTTCATCATAAAAATCTCTAAAGTTACAATATTCCTTTGTCTAGTATTTCCATGAAAATTATCATTTGAAAGGTTTATATCTTAAACAAAGAAAAAAGTTTCTTCTAAATACAACAAAAACTAGTTTGGAAAAAATATTAAACTAAGCAAATGAGATCCAAAAATACACACATAAATATCATTCTTTCACTCAAAAATAGTCAGGAACTTCCAAGTATTTACAAGAGTAGTCTGTTGTTTCAACATAAGTTTAATAACAAAATAGAGAATCTTGAAATGGCTACTCTATTGTCATTTGATGCTTTATAATCACATTAAATAGTATATACATCCTAGATTGAACCAAAACAAAACGCTACAATGCTTATGCCTAATTCTATTATTTTTATAATACCCACCACATGTCTGCTGATCAATAAATGTTAAGTAATTCTTAAAAGAAAATTTAGGTGGAAATAACAATAGTTACAACTATATTAATATGTAACATCTGAAAACCTTTGAGATTGTTACAATTGAGCTTTCTGCTACATTTTCTGACTTATTATTTTGTATAAAAGAAAAAACATATGATGTTTGTTAATGTTCTTTTATCTAATGACATTTAATTTAATTTACAGAATCTCGTTAATGTAATCTGCCTAAACCTGATGTAGAAACATTTGGAATAAGTCTCCTGGGATTCAGGAATTTAAGTTTTATATTGTCTTGAGATACAGGTATTATAAGTAGGAGAATATATTCTAGCATCTTTATAATATTCTATTTTAACTCACAAGTAAACCAATGAAATATTTGGTAATTATAAAATCTGACTTTTAAAACCAAAGTACCAATTTTTTGGTAATAATCACTCACATTTGGCCCCAAGCCCTTTAATCCAGTCCATCTGTAATGATCTCATAGTACTTTCAACCATTATTTAACTGTTAGAAGAAAAAATATGTCGCACTATATGTTTCGACAATAAAATCCCTTCTTAAGCTTCACAAAGCAGAACAATTCATTATTTGATCTCTTTCCAGGTTCAAAGTCTGTCTTATTACAGTACTTCAAAGAAATATGTAATCAAAGACAAACAGCTGTGAAAACAATCTTTTATTACTTTATTATCATTGAGAATATATCTTTGGAGTAAACCAATGGAAATGGCATACAAACAATCTCCATGAAGGTTGTTGTTTTGCATTTGTTCACAAACTGCACATTTATCTTTAAGGCTTTAATTTTCTTTCCTATAAATAGAGGAATGGCACAGTCCAGTCACTCTATTGTCTGTCCAAAAGAAAAAAAAACAAAAAGAATAACGACGACAACAACAGAGTGAGCTGTTCTTATGTCAAACAAATGTTTTTAATAAACAAATTTTCAAAATGATAGCCAGTGATGTGACTCTCTGGGTTAACATTACCCTGAAGTGAAATTATATTTTCTGATGTTCATACTAATCAGTGAGGATTGCAGTATTGTTCAACTACAAATAGGTACACCTAACTAGAATTCATACATCAAATGTACCATTTACACTCTATTCTGAAAATAGACACAAAATCAAGCAATTATCTTCTAAGGTAGTCGCTACACTGCCAAAATTATTCTCATACTTTATGTACCACACAATAATCTGGCCATGTCTCTACTTCTAATAATGGAGAATTTCTATCATCAATATGCAAATAGACTCGAAAATCCAATATGAAGTGTCCTTTGCATGGCAAGACTCCCTTCTCTGCGGCTTGTAAGACACTCTACAGGTGTCAAAGTGGGAGTGATGATGTCCTACCATCCCATTGCAATAAAAAAACGTGGAGGTAGAAGTAACAAACATCTCTTGAGAGCATATTACACGACAGAAACCTTATACATTATTTCACCAATTCTCACACTCCTTCTGAGGAAGGCATTACTAGCCACATTTTACAGATGTGGAAATTTAAGTTTAGAAAGTTGAATAACTTGACTCATTCCTGGGTTAATCTAACTCCAAATCAGTGTGCTCTTGCTTTAGGCCCGATGCTGTCCATTCTAAAACAAACTTTCCAGGTACGTGTCCTCGAATGCTCTTGAAAGGCACTACACTTAAATAAATCCAACTTTTCTTCAGAATACCCTAAGGCATGATCACACAGAGACAAAATGGGTCACTATAACTTTCTATGAAACTAAGTTGATGATTCATCAACACAGGCCACAATTAGGCAGATCATTGTCTCTAGGTCTCTATAAAACATATTGGTGGCCCAAGAGCAATGTGGAACCTGTGCCATCATTCTCATCAAAAGATATGGCTGAAAGATGCTGCAAATGTGATTTGTTAAACTGAAGAAAATGGACAGGTAACAATAATTATCATGGGACTATGGCTGTACAAGCAAACCAGGTAATTAAACCTATGATATGAATTTTGAAAAGATAATGGTACATCCACTTCATTTTCTGCTGTCTCAGTATAATCATGAAAAGTTTTAATATCTTTGTACTGGTGTAAAAGTCTCTATAAACGTAGACACATACAGACGTACATATACATATACATTTATACAAAGGCACACATATATTAGGTATGTTATAGGAAATTTTTTCTACTCGTATAACACAGTCTTAGTTGTAAAATGTGAAGTCTGAACTGAATATAGTTGTCACAGACTTCCCTCTGTATTATTAAGGTTATCTGAAGGCCACTACAAGAGAAATGAAAAAAATTAAGCAACTATGCATAGTATATAGAATATCATTAAAAAAAAATTCTGTTGCAGGTAAATGTAGTTAAATACTCTAAAATCATATTAGCATAAACATTATATTCTCTATTTGAAATATCAATATAAAAATACAAAATTCCTAGAGATTCTTTGGCCAGCCAAGTGTAGGGATAATGAAAGAAACGGAATCGCTTATTTGAAGTCCTGATCCTTCAATTCATACGAAACTCGGTTCAGTTTTACTGGTTACTAAATAAACAGTATCAGAATTGGAAATGCATTTAATGCATGACTCAATTTCCATAAAAGTTAATTTCCTGACTTTTCAGTTTGATTGCATCAGAAGTTATTCAGTAAAGGAGGGCAAAACAAAGCCAGTCACTACAGCTTTGGAATAATTAAGCAGTAATTTGACCGAACATTTCCTTCCTTCCTGTGTACTTCTCAAAGTCACTATTACACTACAAATCTTAGCAGAAACATTTTTAATGGGCACAATCTATAAGGGAAATAGTCCATAGTAAAATGTTTCACAGTCAGGGTCGGCAGTACCATCATGAGACCACATTTTACCGCTATTTTTAGGATGTATTCAAGATAAACCTTTGATTTTCAGGCTTTAGAATGGTCAGATTACAGAAGTGAGAGTCACCATGACTAATTCACATACAAGCCCAATATATAGCTCAGTTTATTAATATGGGAAACAATCTAAGGAAAATTAAATAATTTAGTATTATAACTTTAGATGTTCTTTTAAGGCAAGATTTTGTCAACAAGTTAGATTGGGTAATGTTATACCAGTGTTTCTAGTTTGGGTGCTGCTATTATGAGCAACAAAGGAGGAATATCAGTGTTTGAATTCCTGGAGACCCAGATTATTTGTCTTCATTAAAAATGTATCATTCATGAAATTAAGAGAAACTATCTTGTACAGCTGCCTTCTAACTTTTTTGGGAGCACACTTTTACATATCATTTTATTTCATTACTGAACACAAATTAAAAGTATATTTGAATTCTACTTACCCAGATTGAAAAATTGACATCTCTTCTACCCCTGAAAATGAATGCTGCAGCTGCTGCTTCTTTGCAACTCACGGTAAACTTTTTAGTCCTTCCCATTCACCTCCATTGACTGACTTCTCATCTGACTTGAGCTGTACAACTTGTTCTTTCTTCATGACTCCTCCCTCCCACCCTGTCTCTGAAATCTCAAAAGCCTCTTGGCCTACAACGCAAACAGCTGAGGAAGCATCCTCAAAGCTCTATAGGCTTATCCATTATTTTTCAATCTTAATGATCAACTAAAATTTTACTAACTATTCTCAGCCTCCCATAATCCTATTATCAAACGTATTTCACTGTCTTGCTCCCTCAGTTTACAAGAATCGCCCTCCTGTTATTTTCGGGTACATTTCTTCAAATGGAGTAAAGGGGAGCTCAGGGAGCATCTACACCTTCTTCTGGGAGATGCGCAGTGTAGGAAAGAGAGCACAAACTTCCCATTCAGACATTCAAGGCGCACAGCCTGTCTCCACCAAGCTGTTCTATAACTTGAACAATGAGTCTCAATTTCTTCATTGGTGAAATGGGAATAATGACCTCTACATCATAGGGTTACTATGAAGATTAAATGGACAAAATTTTCAAATTTTTCATGGTACATTGTAGGTGCTAATCAAACTTAGTATCATTTCCACAGTTCTAGGAAATGGTGTGTGAACAAGAAAGGAAGTGTTCTCAATTACAATAGCCTAGATTTTTAACAATCTTCATGAATCTACATATAATTATATGAAAGAATGATGGCATCTATATATGTCCGCCATTTTAAAAATAAAAACAAATTCAAACTTGTGGATTGAGGTTATATTTTTCCATATTATTTTTTCATTAGACAACCTATCGAAGACTTGCTGACCTTTATCAGTCATTTAAAATTTTAATATTTGTGTACAATATTCCCCTTATTCTCAATATTATTTGTCAGTGTATATGAATTATTAAATTAGCTAATTATAAAATAAAACTTTTAGAATTGAACTGGACCTTATAAAGCAACTAGTTATTCCTCTCAGTTTACAAGTGAAGACCCTTCATTCCCAAAGATTGCTCAGCCAGTAATAGTCAGTATTAGAGGCCAGATTTTTGACAATTAATCTACCTTTTTTCTAACGTTTTGGTACTTTGATTTTTATATAACTCAAACGCAATTGTATTTTAAAGATATATACTTCATTCATCTTCTCCTTTGACCATAGAACAAATAGTAAAGGAACAAGCTTGGTGATTTATGTTTTCAAATTTCCCTTCAGTGACCAATGGGAGGACTCAATAATTCCTTAATTAACATTCTGTAAATTATAGCTCTATACTGTTCACTAAATGCCTCCAATTTTAAGAAAACTTTCAGCTGAAAAATTTAGCAAAAATCCTAGCTTTCTAAAGACATAACTTGTTTTCTTTATAACGAGGTTTATTTACGATAAAAATTTCTTCTTACAGTAAAAGTAAAGAAGAGTGAACTGTCATTTTCCCTCTACTAACTTATGTAGAAATCATATCTCTTACAACACATAGTAAGATCCTCTCAGAATTGTATGTAGTTATCAAGTCCACTTTAAGAACATTTCCAAAAATTGTAACTTGGAAACAAAACATATTTGTTCCATTATACTGCACGGGATTGTTATCCTAGGAGGAACACTGGTCTAACATGCCATTCATTTATCAGATAATTACTAAAGGAAGGTAGATTCTATAAAGTTGGAATTTTATGTGATATTTTTATTTTAGTACTTCAAATAAGCAGATTTAGAAAAAGAAGTTGCTCCTATCTTTCAGCAAGATTTGGATGCCATTTTACAAAATTTAGCTTGTATGCCTTTTCTCCTGTCACATCTAACTCAAAGTTCCTCACAGTACAGATATACTGAAAATATAAGACTTTAGCATTTAAACAATGTGCTAAATGCTTAAATATATAAAACAAGCAAGAATAAGAGAAAAAGTTTTGAGAGTAAAATTTTGGATTTTATAAGAAAATTTGACTTCACTGACTCACAGATATTTGACAAAGAACAAACTGTAATATTTTAACATCATAATTTAGAAAATGGGATGCAGAGAATGACAAGGAAAAACATACTTAGGGTAAGGCACTTTTCTGGGCCTCTCTGCCTGTAATAAAGTAATCCTCACAGAATGCTGTGCATACAACTTACACCATTCTAGGAGCTCAGCTGATGAAAATAACAAAACAAAACAAAAACAGTTCTATTTCACGGAGTCATGGAGTTAGCTGTTTCCCCTCCACCTCTTATGCTTTCCCCTCTATTCCCAGGTAACTCCATTAAGGTCTTCAAAACTGAGCAAAATCTCTTCCCTTTCTCTCTCCTTCATGTCTCTGCCTACCTCTTCTCAACTGCACCCACCTATAGAATTTTGTGTTTCCTCTTGTGAAAATCTCAATTTGTGAACTCACCACACTGAATTATACCGACTAATTTCTTTCCTCTATTAAATTCTGAGCTTCCTGAGAACAAACACTCTTTCTTGCATTTCTTTCAGTGCCTGGCATAGAGTGGGTGCTTCACAAATGTTCTATAAATGAATGAGGAATGAGTGAATGAATGAGTGAATGAATGAATGAGGGTAATGAGGGCCAAATGAGACGGTATACGTTAAAAGACTCTGTAAACCATAATACCTTACATACTCCATTCTTAACCCAGCCTGGGGGAGAGGGGTCAGGGAAGGATGCACGGAGGCTGTGATGGCTAAATTGTGACCTAAATAGGAATCAGACTAGAAAAGGAAAAAAGAAAGAGACTTCCAGATAAAAGGAACAACATATACAAAGACAGACCTAAAAGTTAGGAAGAGCTTGGAAAGTAGAGGGAACTGAGAGGAGTTCAGTGGGTTTGCATGATAGAGTTTCCTTTTTGTGCTATGCTAGTTTCTGGATTAACATTGTTTTATATACGATCAATCAAAAGATATAACTTTCAACAAGTTTCAACACTGACAATATCTTTCGTATTTCAGAGGATTCTAAAGTACTTAATAAATTTTTAGATTAAATATATTATTTCTCACTGATATAAAACATATCTAAATAAAATATAGAGGATATTACAAATAATAGGGCATGTAACAGAGAACACTAAATACAATTGAAAATTTACTACAAGTAGAGCTAATATAATTATCGATGTTAAAATATGGCCAAAACTTCAAAATTCATTTATTTCTTTTATTGAAAAAAATATTTCTCTTTGACTCCCCTCTTACTCCTACTCTTCCTTCTGTAAAATAAAAAATCTTATTCTCTAAGTCAAATCACTTTCTCTGCTTTTTTGTTTTGCTTTCTAGTTCCACTCACTGAGCAGTAAAATATATTTTTAAAATATTGCTAAGAGTAATCAATTTAAACTAATCTTCAATTTGATGGTGTGGTTATTATTAATAATGCAGAATTAAATACAATGATTAAGAAAAAAATAACCATGAAATTACACTCTATATACCCAATAAACATACTTCCAGAGTTCTACTATAATTATTATTTTCTAGGATCTTGGTATGGTAAGTTTGAATTTCTGACTCTATCTTCCTTTTTGTTCACTAGGTTGTAAGGAAGGCCACAAACTTGAATGCCCTAAGAACTAGATGATGAACAACCAGACCTCATGGGGACTACAGTGAACCTGCACACAGTCCCACAGAGAGAAAGCCACCACTACTCTCCTCCAGATAATTGTTGCCATGCCAACACAGAGGCCAGATAGGATTCTTGGATGTATGAATCATGATTTTCGTTTGAAATCTCCATTCTAAATTTGACCCCTAATTCATATGGTTGAAAAATCTCTCTGGACTGAACAAAATATGTCTATGAGATACAAGTTGGAGACCTCAGTTTACTATAGCATTTCCTTAGTTTTTTCTATTTTCTGACACAGACCACACAAAAGGCTTGTGAACCTTTGTATATGCTTTTGTAAATGCTGAATTGGATCAGATCACACCATCTTCAGAAAGTTTTGATGGCGCCACACTGTTTACCACGATAAGTACTGATTTCTGAACCAGACATTCATTGCTCAATAAAATGTGTCCCCAATGTCTTAACTATCACATCATCCTCAGATTCTTAAATTTCAAACAAAATGGACACTCTCCACTCATGCCTTTTCCTCCTATTCTTAAAAACCTATCTTAAACATCATTTCATTAGAAAATGAAACATTCGTTTTCTTATCCTTCTTATTGTCTCGTTGCCTAATTACTTGTATTATTGGTAAAATTTGCATCAAATATTGCCTTGTTATTAAAACTATTAGTTTATTTACAAATCTCCCATAAAAATCACTGACTCAAGGACTGTCTTACTCAACTATGTACATCCCCTTTCCCCCATAGTGCATAATGTGGTAGCCATTAAACCAATGTGTGTTAATTGAATTGAATCTCGTAGTTTCCTTCTCATACCAAACAATCTTAGGAAATCAAAGAATGAGATATTTATGATCATTATTAGTGCATGTTTGAAATTTAGACATTGTAAAAAATACGTATTATCAGGTCATGCTATTGCAGGCTAATAACCCAAGGGAGACAGATGGGTTTGTTAACCAAAGTCAAAATCATATCTAATTCCTTCCAAGTAAGAGGACTGTCTCTACCAAAATTAAACAAGACTTCCTCAAAATCCTTCAAGCCATTGTCATAAGAAGGATCAATAATAAGAGACTGTGGTTGACAGTGGAAGATAGGAACAAAGATAACAACTGTTGCTTCAGAAGACCAGTAAGTAGCTACACACACACACACACACACACACACACACACACACGCATGCACACATTTGCACACAGAAAGGAGTTATGATAATATCACCAGAAAGATTAGGACATGTAAGAGATTCTTGGATCTAACAGCCAAATGTAAAGATACTTAAATTTGATTCTTGGTGATGCCTTCACGAAAAAACAAAACGCAACAAAAGACCAAAAAGAATAATGCACACTAGCTAATCATTACCAATTTGGATTCTCATTTTGAAGTTAAACTTTCCAATTAAATCTTAGAAATGGGATTTTAAATTTTCCTACAGACAAGAAAGGGATGAAATTTAGTTGGTATTGTATAAAAACAAGATCAAGACCTCTGCTTATGTTTTCCTATCAAAGGATAGACAGAGGTCCCAAAAATGCAAGATAAAAGAATTTAAACCATAATTATAAGAGGATTGAATTAATTTAAGAAATAGCTACTGAGCTGTTATGGCTCAGATATTGTGCCAGGTAACCAGAGTATAGAGATGATAACAGAGAGTACCTGCCCTCCAGGTGCACAACCTTTGGTAGAAAGAGCACAGGAGAATGGTTACAAAAGATTATAAGAGGAGTAACTGAAATTTAAACATCTCTCTGGTATATTTAACTCTTCCTCAGAGTGACTGGGCAGGGAAATTTCCACAGAGAAAGTACCACAGGAGCTGGCATTTGAAGAATGTAAGGAAGAAACTATAAAGGAAAGACAAACTGTAATTTAGGCTATAATTAAAGATGATTTGTTTTTTTGAGAGGTATAAAAATGGAAACAGGATAATATTAACTCTGCTATATTTACTGACTATCATAAGGTTGGCTCTTATCCTGGAAGATGAAGTACACATTCCGCAAAGTAAAGTAATAAGACCCAAAGTTAAATAAGAATTAGCATGAAAGTAAAGACTTAAGGAAAACAGCATAGTGAACTTAATTTTTTTTTGAACATGACATATACTTTAGCCCAATAGTTGAATTTGTAATGGAGATAACAAGTACCTGGGTAAATAAATAATTTATTATATGTATTATATTTAGTATATGTATTATATTTACACTAATTTCCAATCTCTTATGTTTAAGATGTTTTTTGACTACTAGAACTTCAATCTGTAGGCAAGACCATACCTATCCCATACCAGTGCTCAGTAAACCATGTTTCAATAAATCAATACATAAGAAATAGGTAAGTGGTTAAGTGTAGTACTAGAATGAAAGTGGAGCAAATATAGTATTCATGTAAGAAAGAGAAAGCAGGAAATTTTAAGGCCAGAGTGTTGTCAGGAATTTCATAATTTTAGTTCTGAACTGGTAGACAGAATAGTCTATTTTCCTTTATGTTCTTGTGATTTACACCACTCACATAAGAACATTTGGTATATTCGGGTTAACAGACCAGGGCCTGTCTGTCACTTTTTCACTCCTCTCAAACTATTCCCAACCTTTCGAATTCAATCATTTCAATTACATCAATTCTTTCAGAAGTCCACTGCCCTCTTCTATCCTTTTCTCTATATATTTGAATTCATCTAGACATGTTCATGAACCAAAGAAAGTTTTTTCATTATGAAGTACTAGAAACAAAGATAAATCCCCTGCAGATTTTCTGATCCATTTCTTGACCTATTTTAAAAAATAATCAGGTTCCCTAGCCTTCATCATAGAGAATTTCTATCATAATAAAACGTGCTAATATAGAATAGCCACTTGCTGAGTTACTTAGGACTAAGACTAAGCAATGTATACGATCTAAGCCTTCAGCCATGTATAGATCTTAACTGGCAACTTTTCCTCCTCCTGAAATGTGAGTGAGGCTAAATAGAAAAAGAAGAAACTCTAAGAAGTATTTATAAAAATATATAACAAGATTTAAAGGAAATAAAATTTGCTGAGCCCTTTGAACTCTCTAAAAATACAATTCATTCCTCACTTTCAATTTTGACAGTTCAAAAATATGACTATTTTGAATCACAAAATTAATAAGGGTACAATTAGCTCTTGAATTCTCAAACATATATATTCCTCAAAATTATTAAGAACTCCTGATATGTCTTTGCCATTGGCTTCAATTTTATTTCATTTTTCACTAATTAGGAAGAACAAAATTACGGAAGTATGTCTCTCTCTGTCATCTGTTAGAGAATCATTGAACACAAACAACAAAAAAAATCCTGTTAGCACTCAAATGTGATTACTGTAAACATTTAAAAATCACTATCCTGGAACTAACCAAAAAAAGTGCCCAGTATTCAAATGTATACCATGCATTTAAATTTATTTTTAGAAGGTTCTCTTTACATTGTTAACCAGTTTGAAGATAATAAAGCAAGACATAGGCTTCCTGATGCTGTTTTTAATGACAATCATATCTGTCTTATAATGTTAATGTGTTCTTAAAGCCATGTGTACTCTTGTATCAAGGAGATGTTTTCACTTCATGTGTTGGATCACTGCTTTTCAATATAGCTGAAAAGACTCTGTTGACGGGGTTCAGTTCATTGCACAAAGCCTGAAAGGCCCAGTGATTACTAATGGGAGAGTACAGTCAGAGCTGAAATCCATAATCCAAACTCCAGAAAGGTATCTTCACATTTCCTGCTCAGCATCTTTCTTCTCTTCACATACACAGACTCCTAACAACTCTTTTCTCTCTTGCTTTCAACCAACCAATCCCATGCTATTTCCACCATGAGTTTTTCCACTACCTACCCAACTATCCATCACAAAATCCCACTGCTATCCCTGGACAAGATGGCCCCTCTCTCAACTCACTTGCAGACAAACAGCAGAGATTAGATCATTTAGGGAGTAGCATGAGGGGAAGGCATTGGTGAATAACAGCTTGGAACAGGGGAAGTGTGAATATAAAAAGGATAGAGGAAAAGAAAAGAAAGAAGGGAAGGAGCACAGCTTATAAGTGGAAAAGTTAAGAAGGCAGCAGACAGCCTGACTCACTAAGATTTAGGAGTAAGCAATAGGAATAAAATAAGGCCTTGCAAAATAAAATACAAGCTTGAGTAATCCACTTCAGCTGGAATAACAAGCCTTAGGTTTTAAGAAACACAATCAGTTTATGTATATGTGCATAAAAACATTTAAGCCTCAAACAATAAACAAGCATTGTTTGTGAATGCAGATCAATATAGTTTCCATATTTAAAATATTTTGAAATGGAAAATCTTAAGTAGAAGCTACTGTTGCCTTGCATTCTATCAGGATGAAAAACACAGAAACTAGAAGTAGACCTGGCAACTACAGCTTCAAAGCCAGCAAAGGTGAAGTGTACTTTGTCAAATGAGAAGAAAATTAAAATATCCATTTCAGATCTAACGATTTAAGCATACTGCTTGCACACTCCTAAAGGTAAACTAGAAAGTGAAGAGGTTAATAAAATTAGATCTTTATGACTTAGCTGAAAGTGGCATATATGTCAACAGTTAATATTTACTCCAGAAATAGTCTTTGGAATATATATTTTAATCATATATATAGATTGACTTAGAATGACCAAGAAGGACACAAGTTAATGCTATTTTTTTTGTTTACTGGTTATTTTTAAGTCTAGCCTCTTTGCCTTGGGGATTGAGCCTCTTCACGATATTTAGAATCTGATATTTTATAAACTGGGTTACATAAAACTTCTGCAAGAATCTCAGGGGAAAAAACATGAAGCTTTTCTATTGTTTCGTCTTCTTTTTGTTTATTGTGCATGGTAAATTGACAATACTTATTTAAACACTTTTTTTTTTAATCTGACCCTTTTCTTCCTGGACCAAGGAATTTTCTCCGTCACAGAGTAATAGAGCTTGAAAACTTCAGCATCAGCAGGGAAGGCAGGCACTCCTTAGCCAGCCACTGTGAGAGAGAGAAAATGCAATTAAGGCTCCCACCAGGGAGAGAGAACTAAACAAAACCTGCGTCTTCACACAAGAGCCTTTTTCTTCAATGCGAACTACAAGGCCTCAAATCTTGTTGGTGAGATGCTAGCATTTAGGACAACACACTTTCAGATTTTCTCACAGCAGATCAAAGTAAATAATGCAAGAGCAGCAAACAAAAGGGAAAACTCCAGTGTGCTTACATTAAAAAGAGATTACAGGGGACTTACAAGTGAGTGAAGGAATAGATGACATTTTTAAAAACATAAAGCCAAGATCTTGAAGTACAGCTGGCAAATAAAGTCGGGTTGTGTTACTTTAGCTAGAGTGACAAACCACAAGAGGCTTATCATCAGCATGAAATTAAAAAAAAAGTAATTTTACTTTTTGATAGTATTTTCTACATCTAAAGTTATACATACTCCTGCTCTTCCTTTCCTAGGTTTTAGGATTTTCAAGGCCTAGCGTCATGACAACTGATAAAGGGAACCGTTAAAGTTATGAGCCTTCTCAGATCGGGGCCACAGAATATGCAGAGCGCTCTGCAGACTGGAGATGTAGCATCGCTCCACTTCCCGCTTTCTCCTGAGGACAGTAATCAGTCATAAGAGCAGCTCTCCTCCTTCGTATCAAGCCAACAGCTGGAAACTCTTCTGCAATGTTAAATTTAGCACGAACCCCTTACCAGCCACTGAACTTAGTCTTGTGGGTCTGTTCTACCGTCTTAAATGACTACTTCAGGGCCATAGTTTATCCTTTATTTTTGTGTAAAATTCTCATTGACTTTGGTGCAACTCTATAAAGGAAGCAAGGATCGCATATCATCCTTTAATGCCAAATTTACTACAGTTGAACAAAAAGAGCGGAAATCTGGGAGGCCCATGTCAATAAACAAAAGATAAATGTTTGGGAGGCTTAATAACTGAAAGGAGCTTCAAATAGGATTTTTTTGAACTTTTTTTTTTCAAATATAGTGATACAGTGGTGTCTAGAACTTAGTGATATTTAAACCAGTATTTATATAGTTTGTATAGTATATATATAATATATACTACACACATATATCATATAGTATATAATACTATATACATATATAATATATATAGTATCTGTAAATATACTATATATATATATACTATATATGGTAACTGCGATAGTGCTTTGGCAGAAGAATGAATGCTAGGCCATTAAAACTTTCCAAAACAATTCATTGATATAATAAATGCCCAATCAAAGAGAGAGTGTGGAGGAGAGATGCCAGGAGTCAGAATCCATGGATGTGAGATCTGACTCAGGCTTGACCATTTTAACTTTCCTGGGAATCAATTTGATAATCAGTCTATAGAACAAGGAGGATGGATTAGAAATCCTCTAATGTTCTTTCCAATTCATGCATTCTGTTAATCTACACAGACAGAAAAGTCTACCTGATTCCTATAGCCAGCTGCTTGGCCACACCTGTGGCATCATGTGTGTGTGTTTATATATATACACATGCATATACATTTGTACACAGATATAACTTGAATCAAAGAACTTAGTATCAAAGTGAGAAATTCCAAATTTAAAGATTATGTGTGAAGAAATATCTTTGTACTTTCTGCCATAGCATACTTGACTAAACACACACACACACACACACACACACACACACATATCTTCTCTTCTACTTCTATATCTACTTGTAAAAGGTAAGATATATAATTACTTTTAATTTTAGAAAGGCTACTTTTGAAGACACTAAGGACATTTGGACATGTTTGGCTAATATATTATAATAGAAATAATGAACCTAAGTTCTAAGTTGAATTTTTTTATGTCATAATTAGAGAAAATGCATAAAGACATGCTTTTGTAAAAACATAAATAGATCTTGTGTTTCCAAATCCTCATAAACATTCATTCTTCAGCATTATTAAAATTGATTTTAAGTGTTTATATCTCAGATTTACTTTCATTCAACTAAAACTCATTTAGAGAAATTTATTCGCCAGAAATCAAATCAATGTTGACAAATATGATACTAAGTTGTGTTTTAATTGCACCAATGAAAGAAAAGAAATATTATGTATTACTTATTAAAATTCTGTCTTCAGAAAACCAGAGTGGAAAACAATCAGGCTGTATTCAGTTCACAAGACTCCTTTTTTTCACATGGATAAAGTAAGCAAAGTTAAATTCTCAGTGCTTTGTATCCAAACTTATCTGCAAAATTATTTAATCTTGTTTACTTTGTAAAATATATGATGTTATTTTGTTTTGAGCACAATGCATTTAATTTAGGAAGAAACTAGAAGTTGTAATATGAAAACTGGCAAGTGTAAAAGGGGTATTAAACTGTCAATCACTGCTGATATTGCAGAGGTTCATTATTTAACGGAATATGAAGATTAGACACCCTACATTATGCATATCAATTTAAACATAAGAAACAAATTTAATCCTAAACTGGAAAGGGGTATAAAGATTTCCTTGAACTGAGGCAATTCGATTTATCCCACGTAGAGTACTATTTCTGACTCAATCATGTGTATGCATATAAGTCAACATATATGCCAAAAGTTTTATATGTAAAAATTTAAATACTTAGGTTGCCTTTTCCTATCCCATGTTTCCACAACTCTAAGAGTATATTATAAAAATTAACATTAAGTCTGGGGAGGGGAGCAGCTGTTGCAGACTAATGCTAAAGGGCATTTTAACCCATTAGTGGAGTTCTCTCTGACGTATAGAGGCGTGTATATGTGAGTGATTGTTGTGCAATAAGCCTCAGAAACATGTAAATTGCATTTCCTCATGGCAAATTGCAAGTGAATTAGAATATTGGACAGACATAAACAATACAATCAAATTCTGACTTTTTATTGAGCTTCTGTTTGACTTAGTATTCATTTGAAACAAAAAAAAAAAGAAGAAAGAAATTGTGTTTCTCAGGGTCTGTGACATTGCAGGCCATAAGAGATTCAATGCCACTGCCGGCATACAAATTTATTAGTCTATAAAATTTGACATTCTCTTATTTATTCACAGAAAGGACAAATAAGATATTTTTTCATACTTACCAGAAATATCTGGGAGTGTTTATATGTCGCTCCATCTGGAGGATGCAAATAGTCAGAACTGCTTTACAATTCAGTAGGCAAAAGCCTGCTGAAGGATAACAAATGACTTCATGGTGAAACTGCTATTGAAATTCTTTCAGTATGTGATATTAAAAACAACTGAACAAACAGAGATAAGGGACAAATAGGATTTGAAACGGACTTTTTTTTTTCCTTACAGTGTAAAAGAAAAACAAATGAATGCTCTAGTCGAACCTATATATACCTTTTAGTGATTTCACTATATGGATTTGCTTAATGCATGATAAGTTTCTAACAGAAGCTTCCTAAACGTCCCGCTAAAACCAATGGGACTGATTCTAAAACGCCTCATTTGGACCAAAAATTATGATTTTGAAGCTTGAAGAAGAAGAAGAGTCAACATAACTCTTTTGATGACTTGATTTACAGGTTTACTCCTTGACATTGGCATAATGCAGGGATGTAGAGGTTTAATAAATATTTGGTGATTAGGATGCTGTATTTAAAGAAGATCTTTTTTTCTTTATGTGGTATACAAAGCTAAAAGCAAAAACTTACAGTCAAATACTGTGAGAATAGAAGGATTATAATGAAAGCTACCAAAAAGGTGTAATTGAAAAATGCATTTCATTCCATTTAGTCTCCCTTACATGGAAGAAGTTTTACAAGTATTGGTTTTGCAAGGCAAACTAGCGTTAGTAATTTGCAGGTGATCAGGGAAGTCAAAATCTAAGAAACAAGAAAAGCATTACTTTGCAATGATTATTTTTATTTCTCGCTTTGAAGGGAAGATGAAAGGCTATTTAGTTGCTCTTTAGTTAGGTGTTCTTGTTTTATTCTATGGCCAGATCAAAGCAACTATCTCTAAATTTACAAAACAGTTCATAGAGCCCCTGGTAATTGAAGTATAGGCTAAATGATCCACATCAACAACATATGAACATAGAATCTGCCAAACAAAACTCTTACTGTTAGGTCTTCAAATGACCCATTATTTTTCCTAAAAATAATCAAAAACCAAATAGCTGACTGAAACCCTGACATGACAATGAGTTCCAGATCTTCCCAACATAGCATAAATGTGTCTTAATATCTAATGAGTTAAAATTAGCTGGAGCATATTATACTGCTCATCCTTTAGTTTGATCTAGATTATTCTTCAGGGCTGAGACTCAATGCTTACGCATAAAAGCATGCCCCGTGTGAGCAGCTGTCTTGATATAATCCATTTGTTATTTTGGACAACTAACAATAGTTTACATTAGATGAATGTATGTTATCTCCCTATGCTAATGCTAAACCATTGTTGTCCTGATAATTTATTATACAATAACAGTGTGAAACTATTCTTAAAAGTAATAACCTTCCAGAAGAATTCAAATTTAAATGGGTTTATAAATATTTTGATGAGCAATAAAGTTTCATCAAAACTAGAATTGCCCAAGCAAAATTTAAGTATATATAGAAGCAGATAGCTCCAGCACAGTTTGTTCATTTCACTAACTCAACAACCAAGTCTAGGTGAGGATTGCAAAGTCTAGCTCTAGCTAGCACCACCCTCTTTCAAAACCACCTCAACTCATGCACAGCTTGGCCTCTCCTCCATCCAGAATTACTCTTCAACTATATTACTCACTTGGCATAAGAGTGTCTGTCTCTGTAACTCCTCTTTTGTTTTCTCCTTTCAATTATTTTTCTACTTAGCTTGTTATCCTGTAGCTCTTGCTTCCTTTGCAATGATACTATTGGAACCACCTTAACACTTCTCACACTTGATACGCAACCCAGCACAACGCAATTTACTATAAATTCTATGCCCAGTAAATTTCCCTAAATAAGTGACATATTATGTTCAGTTCTGGTTTCCAAAAACTTGATGTAGATAGAAACGATTAAGTAGAAAGCACAACAAAGATTATTAAGGATTTAAAAAGAAACATAGTTTCTAAAATAAGTTATTTGGTAAAGACACAGACACACATGCACAAAAGAAACAAACACACATACACACACCCAGAATCTAGGCAGTACCAAAAAAACAATAGGGATGATTATCAGTCGATCTTTACATTATTCTAAAGATAGTAACTAATTCTTTTGTATTTCCTAAAGCTGAAGGATTCTTTTAGTTTTGATATTAGAGAATAAATCCTGAAAATATTTCATATACAATACATGTAAAACAAATACTTTAACATGTTAAACAAAGAATATTATAGAACTCACCTTGTAAAATATTTAAATTGAGATATTAGACTTAGAATTCAGCCTAGTCAGATGTTTATATATTTCAACTCACAGTTATCTCATGCCCAATATTATTCTATATTAAATGGAAATATATGAGCATGCCACTACAAAGAGGCATATACTCTTAGTGGTGGCTGGCCATCATTCTACTTCAGCTAGCCCTCATATTATTTTTGAGACACTAAATTCTTAGGTCTCAGTGTTGACATGCCACTTTCAATTAGGAGAAAATACTAATGTCAGGTAACTAGAAATAGGAGAACTTGCATTAATTTTAGCTGACTCCACACAGAAAGGGGGAGAACAGAATGAAAAGGAGAGGTAAGCAAAACAAAATGGAATAATCTGAAAGCTACAAAATGCTGTATTCCTAAGAATGTTATTCTAAAGTCCCCTCTCTTGGAACATCTTTTAGCCCTTGTGGTAGTCACCTTTAAGTAAAGAAGTATCAAACATATTAAGGAAAACATTAAGTAGAAAACATTTTTTTAAAGTTTAACTGAAATGGTAAGGGTCATAGGAAAACACTGGTAAACTTGTTCCAAAAGTAGTGTTACAGTTAAGCAGAAAAACAGAACAAAGAGTAAAACTGGTTGAGTTTTATTTAAATGTCTAGAATTCTCAACTATCCAGTTGAATCTTTTTAGGAACAATGACCTTATAACACCTATTTATCGAAGAACTAAACTTCTAATACTTTCATTCAAAAGCTGGTTAAGTATATCTTTAAGATTCAAGAAAAAAAAACAAACAAACAATAGGACACTTTTCAAAGCCTTTCAAAGTAGAGAGCAAATCTGAATTAACTTTGCATCCCAAGAGGCTGGGCTGAGACACTTTCCATCTCAGCCTCTCTCCATCCAAACTTCCACATCCCTTGCTCTTGACTAAAAGGCAAAAAGGAAACAAATTAACCATCTGAGCATTTATTTCAGCTACTTCTCAACCCTCTGAGAGCTCTTTTTAAGTGAGAAAACTGAGACTAAGAAACTAGTAACTTAATCAAGGTCACCCTAAGTACACATAGCTAATGAATAGGAGGGATGGAGCTGGAACCTAGATCATCCCTCTGGTCTTAAAACCTCTTCACTTTCATTAATAATTCTTTTTTAAAAATATTTTTGAGCATTAATTACGAAGCAGGCATTTCGCTCAGTGCTTTACATACCATAACTCAGTCTTTGCCATGATCTGTGAGATGCGTCAAATCATTATCCTTTTTTGAATAGATAAAGAAACAGAGGGTTAGAGAGGTAAAGTAAATTTCCCAAAGTCCCAGAGGTAATCAGTGGCAAAGGCAGGATATTAGCCCAGCCAGTTCAAGCCCACGCTGTCCATCTACTCATTTCAGAGGTTAGAAAACTGAGACTCTGTAAGACAGCCTGCAAAACCAGAGGTCCAATGACCCAGATTCTTTTATGCCTTCAAACTCACTGTTCCTGTACAGCTCTCCTGGGTGCGTGGTTATACATAATTCCATAAAAGGATGTCTTGCAGGACTGACTAGGAATAGCACATTGACATAGTATTCCTAAATCAAGATCTTCTGTTGTTGTTGCATAGATTTACCTACCTACTAATCTCCTTGAAAAATAACAATGAACAACCA